>NW_024068099.1:0-254949 GCF_009389715.1 Phoenix dactylifera | reverse complement strand
CTTCAACGCGAGAACGTCTCGGCTGTATGAATTTACTTTTGACGATGTTGGGAGTCGACTCGGTGCTTTACGGGGCGACTCTGAGGATGAACAGTTTGAATGCTTGTTTTTCTGTTTTCTGAGAGAGTCGCCTCGGCCCTTTACGGGGACGTCTCGGGATGTTTGTGCTTTTTGCATGGGGACGACTCCGCTGCCTCGGAGACGACTCCGCTGCTTTATCTCCGAAAAACAAGTCCTCTGGAATTCTCTGAGAGAGTCGACTCCGCTAAGTCTGCTTTTTACTCGCGGGGACGACTCCGCGTCCTTTGGAGACGACTCGCGCGCATCCCTTGAAATCGGCCTTTCTGCCGCCTCTGAGAGAGTCGACTCCGCAGAGTCGGGAGTCGACTCCGACCCTGCGAGACGCCTCGCCAGGTGCCGGGGACGTCTCCAAACGTGCCAATTCTTCCTGTTCGTGCCGGAGACGTCTCTGGGACAAACCGGAGACGTCTCGGCTGTCCCTGATCTGTTTTCTTCATCTCAAAAATTCTTCAATAAATCCTTGAAAAATATGGAACATGCCTAGACATTTCTTAACAATATTCTTAATTAAACACATGAAATCCTCAATTAAATTGTTAAGATAAAGGGAATTATACTCTAGTGTTTTGTATTCATCAAAATCCATTAGGGGTCAACAATCTCCCCCTTTTTGATGATGACAAAACACTGAGTATATGCAAAATTCGAAATTTAAACATATACACAGTATTTGATCAGATGTAGCTAGATAAATGCAAAAGTATTGATTTTAATAGCTCTTGAGCAATTTTAGCATATCAACTGAATTTGAATCAAGTTAAAATGTGAATTAATGAAATATTGATGCTAAAGACAATTGAAGGCTAATACTTTTTGACTCCCCCTTTCTTTTCCAGAAGGGCAATTATTAATGCTTAAAGCCAATATTCTTCAATTTTATCTTTTCTAATTCAATTTTCTATTCCATATATAGGTTCTTCCATATACCATATATTGGTTCTACTCCATACACTCCATATATAGGTTCTACTCCCCCTTTTTGTCATCAACAATGAAGGGGACAAATTATCCTTAGGTACTTAAACACAATTCCTAGTGGAATTCAGCATATTACCATGAATCACTCAAGGATATTCAAGTTATGCTCCCTCTGTCCAAGTTTTGTTTATTAATGAATTCAGCATTCATTTCACTCCCCCTTTGTTTTGGAATTCATTTCAGACCTTTTAAAAGTAGTTGTGCTCCCCCTGTTTCATATGCATTGATAAGTTGTGTCAAATTTGAACACTTAAGGTATGTTATGAGATTTTTATGGCACATCACAGATACATACACAAGTTTGATTCCACAGGATTAGAAACATACACAAATTTCAAAAGAAATTGTATGACATTCATATATCATTGCAATCATTTGAAGTCATTACAAGGTTAAAAAAAGGAAATCATTACAAGTATTGATTCCTAATACAAAAGAAGTTTCAAAATGAGCCTAGGGTTTACAAAAAGATGAACCCTAGATGTTTACAAAATGTCCTTCACGGCGACGTTGCTCAATAGCCCTAGCAGCTGCCTCTATAAATGCATTAATTGAATCCATTAGGGTTCTAAACTGATCTCCCTGAGATTGATGAAGGCTGCCACTAGTGCTTCAAACTCGGGAAATAGACCCTGGGCCCCCCCCCCCCCCTCTGGCAATCTTTCCCGTCTAAGTTGGGCAGCCCACACTGCTCCACATCTCGCCTCCAGGGGCTCGTCCAACTTCTTGAAGCACTACATCGATATGTTCTTCAAGTCAGCCTGGTAATCAATTGATCTTAAATTTGAGTGTAGCCCACAATGAAACAATTCTGCATGTTCAAGCTTCTATCTAACTTTGACTTCCCTTCAATTCTTCGGATGGGAGAGCTTCAAATGTGGAGGGTACGGAATGGGGGCCAACTCAACAGTGATCAGTCGATCTCATCTCCTCCCTCATCTGCTGGCCATATCAACAAGATGCTAGAGTGTGGCATCTTGTCATGCTGAATAGGGAAGAAGGATCCCACTGACTGAAGGAGGAGGAAGGCATAGATGTGGATGGTCCAAGCCGAGCTGGAAGGGTACATCAGGGAGGCCCATATGGCTATGTGGAGGAGAGTGGTGGTCAGGCTCCCTGATGTGGGACTCCAGCTCTAGGGTTTGAGATTTTCTTTTAGGTACCTTAACCCATGATCCATCTACCTTTGTGAAACTCCATTCTACGCATTGTGCCTTTCATCGTAGTAGTCGGTGTTTCTTAAAGGTTTTGCCGGCTCATTTTCTGGGATTGGAACCTTGAAATGTTTGAACAGTAGGGTAAAGATCATCCCATATGGTATGCTAAACCTAGAATACCTATGACATATGGAAATGAGTTCAACATAAGTCTAGGTAGGTTTAGGGGAATCCCTAGTAAGATGTGGTGCATGAATGACTAAATCTCGCTCTGAAACGAAATCGACAGCGACGTTTTGGAAACAAGACCGGTACAATGCTCAAAAGCAGTCTCATCTCGGATTGAGGTCTTGGGAGTTAACTACGTCAAGAGGGTCGCAGTCCCTCTCGTCCTAAAACTAGGTTTAGGGCAATCTCCCTTTGGGGATGTGAGGTCGGAGCCTCACCGTATTTAGGAATTTGTAATACACTTGAATAGAATATCTTCATTGATTTCTATCAATGTCCGTCGGACATATCCAGTGTACTCCGAGTCCCCTAAGGCCATATTGCTAAACATTTTCCTCTAACTAGGCTGGGATAGGTTGATGTATTTAGGGTAACAAAGGTATTCCCAACCTTGGGCACGGAGTCTCTCTCCAAATAGGAACCCCTCACTTATCTAGAAATTGGAAGTCATGTACCTACCCGTGGTTACTGTGCGATTTGCACAGGAAAGGGTCGTGGTTGGCGGAGCAACCGGAGGAGAACGGCGCGGAAGGCTCTTCCCTCCGTTCCTCGTCGTCGGTCGCTATCCTATGGACGCCACCACCCGTTCGTCTAGCTCTCTTAGGTGCCATGGTTTGGGAATGGAGGCTAGGGTTTGTGGTGGAGAGCAAATGGAGGCTAGGGTTTGTGGTGGAGAGCAAATGGAGGCTAGGGTTTTTTGTTTTGTCGGGGACGAAAGAAGATAGCTCGGGTCGGCTCGAGCTGTTTCACCTAATTAAAAACCTTCGTTCGGTCCCCGAGACGTCTTCCACGACTAACGCGAGACGTCTCGCCGGGGGGAACGTCTCTGCGATTTGCCAGAGACGTCTCCGGCACTGAAAAATTTCAGAATGATTTCTATCTTTTCCCAATTTATTTTATTCAACCACAATAATCAACGTGATTTCTTTTGGTGAATATAGAGTGAGTTTGCTTGTGATCCTCCCTCAATAATACATCCTACAAAAGTTTTTATAATGATTTTTTTTTTAAAAAAAAAAATTTATCAATATTGAAATGAGGAATGTTTGACCAAGTTTCGAATACCTATGAAATAGGCTCTGAAAATATCTCCATGAAGAGTCCAAGGGAGGGTAACCATCCTCCGGAAAGTCAAACAATTCGTCATTTAACTTAGATAGATTCATGCTTTCACTTAATAGATACTAGGTTTGCTATTTGTGACCTTGAGGTGGATTACTAGTTTGAGTAGCAAAGCATTGCAATACAAGTTCAATTTATTTGCTAGGATCATACAAGCTCAAAGCATTCCTTAAGAAGTTGAACCTATCTTTACAAAGGGGCTTTGTAAAGATATCGGCCAATTGATTTTCAGTACATACATATTCAATCATCACATCATTTTTCAGCACATGATCCCTTATAAAGTGATGCCTAATCTCTATGTGTTTTGATTTAGAGTGTTGGACAGAATTTTTGTTAAATTAATTGCACTTGTATTATCACATCTAATTGGTATGTTGTCTATTTTGATACCGAAGTCTTCAAGTTGTTGCTTAATCCAAAGAACTTGGGCACAACAGCTTCCAGCTGCAATGTACTCAGCCTCAGCTGTGGATAAGGCAACTGAATTCTGTTTCTTGCTAAACCAAGAAACCAAATTAGCACCCAAGAATTGACATGTGCCACTAGTGCTTTTTCTGTCGAGTTTGCACCCGGCAAAATCAGCATCGGAATAAGCAATTAAATTTATGTCAGATTGTTTAGAATACCATAATCCTACATTAGATGTCCCTACTAGATATCTGAATATTCTTTTAACCAGCTTGCAAATGTGATTCCTTAGGACATGCTTGGTATCTAGCACACATGCAAACACTGAATAATATATTTGGCCTACTAGCAGTAAGGTAAAGTAAAGAACCTATCATACCTCTGTATAATTTGCAGTCTATACTTTTACCTTTTTCATCTTTGTCAAGCTTGCAACTTGAGCCCATGGGTGTGCTGATTTCCTTTGCATCCTTCATCTTGAATTTTTCCAACATTTCCTTGATGTATTTGGACTGACTGATGAAGATGCCTTCCTCTGATTGTTTTATTTGTAGCCCAAGGAAGAAGTTGAGCTCACCCATCATGCTCATTTCAAATTCTCCCTGCATAAGCTTAGCAAACTCTTGACAAAGACTATCATTAGTAGCACCAAAATTATATCATCCACATAAATTTGTACAAGCAATAAGTCATTCCTTTTCTTTTAATGAAGAGGGTTTTGTCTACATTTCCTCTCTTAAACTTATTTTCAATTAGGAAATTACTTAATCTTTCATACCATGCCCTAGGGGCTTGCTTAAGTCCATATAATGCTTTATGCAATTTAAAAACATAATCTGGATGTAAGTGGTTCTCAAAACCTGGAGGTTGTCCTACATAAACTTCTCCCATTATATAACCATTTAAAAAGGCACTTTTTACATCCATTTGATAGAGTTTGAAATCCATAAAGCATGCATATGCCAAAAGAAGTCTAATAGCCTCTAACCTAGCAACATGAGCAAAAGTTTCATCAAAATCTATCCCTTCCTCCTGATTATATCCTTTGGCTACTAGCCTAGCTTTGTTTCTTATTCCTATTCCATCTTCATCTAGTTTATTTCTATATACCCATTTGGTGCCTATAATTGAAACATTAGGGGGTCTTTTCATTAGAGTCCAAACTTGATTTCTTTCAAATTGGTTTAATTCTTCTTGCATGGCATTTATCCAATTTTCATCTTTTTCGGCTTCTTCTAGTGATTTTAGGTTCTATCTGTGAAACAAATGCAAGATAATTACTAGTGTTTCTTAAAGAGGATCTTGTCCTTATCCCTTGTGAAGGATCACCAAGGATAGATCCCTTGGATGACCATGTGCATACCTCCATTCCTTAGGAAGATCTTGATTTCTTGTTGGAGGTTGATCTTCTTCACCTTGCTGAATTGAATCTTCTTTGATCTCATCCTCATGTTGTTTGTCTTGTATGGAGAATTCCTTTATTCTGTCTTCAAGTATACCTGCATCACCATCTTCTTCTTTTCTAGAAGAATCTCCATTAGCTTCATCAAAACAACATGAATGGATTCTTCAACAACGAGAGTTCTCTTGTTGAAGACCCTGTATGCTCTACTAGATGAGGAATAACCTAAGAAGATCCCCTCATCTGATTTAGCACTAAATTTACTTAGATTGTCCTTTTCATTGTTTAAAATAAAGCAGCGACAACCGAAAACATGAAAATAGCTTATATTTGGTTTCTTACTTTTCATCAACTCATAAGGTGTTTTCTTTAAGATGGATCTAACTAAAGCACGGTTTAAAATATGACATGAAGTATTTATTGCTTCAGCCCAAAAGTACTTTGGTAGATCCGATTCGCACAACATGGTACGAGCCATATCTGCTAGTGTGCGATTCTTCCTTTCTACCACCCCATTTTGTTGGGGTGTCCTAGGTGCCGAGAAATTGTGATTGATACCATTTTCTTCACAAAATTTTTTAAAATGCTGATTTTCAAACTCCGGTACCATGATCACTCCTAATTGCTTTTAGTTTAAGATTGAGTTCATTCGAAACCCTATTATGAAACTTGATAAAAGCGGGAAAGGACTCATCTTTGTGTGCAAGAAATGAAACCCATGTAAAACGTGAAAAATCATCAACAATTACAAGACCAAATTTCTTACCCCCTAGACTAGCAGTTCTAGTGGGTCCAAACAAATCCATGTGAATTAGTTCTAGGGGTTTTGATGTTGATACTATGTTCTTAGACTTGAAAGAGCTTCTCGTTTGTTTCCCTAATTGACATGCAGCACAAATTTTGTTCTTTTCAAAGTCTATTTTTGGTAGTCCTTTGACTAGATCTTTTGTAATCAATTTAGAGATTAAATCCATGCTAGCATGCCCTAACCTACGATGCCATAACCAACTAGTCTCATTGACTTTGGGATCCATGGCTACAAGACATTGGCCATCCTTCATGGTGAGATCATCAAGATCTACCATGTAAACATTTTCATGCCTATGTCCTTTAAGTATGATCTCATTGTCAACTGGACTACTAATTATGCATAGTGAAGATTCAAATGACACTTTAAAGCTCTTGTCACAAAATTGACTTATACTTAATAAATTATGTTTTAGTCCATTAACTAACAATATATTGTCAATAAATGAGGAGGGTGATATGGAGATTTTACCAACACCAATGATTTGACCTTTAGCATTGTCTCCAAATGTGACTACTCCTCCTTCTTTTGATTTCAAGGTGACGAAGAGACTCTTGCCACCGGTCATATGCCTTGAGCAACCACTATCAAGATACCACATTCTCTTTTTACTCCCGGCTGCAAGGCATACCTGCAAAATAATCATGTGAAGCTCTTAGGTACCCAAGTTTTCTTGGGTCTTTCTTGGTTAGTGTAGTTGGTTCCCTTAGGCACCCATACTTTAGTTGTGTTTTTACCCTTTACAAATGTATTCTTGTTAGTTTGAATCATTCTTTGAATGCAAGAATAGGCTTTATGTCCACTTTTTCCACAATGAAAGCATGTAGGTTTTTCAGTTTTGACATCTTTTGCTTTCACAAAGAAATTCTTTAGATACTTTTGTTGTTTGCTAGTTTTATATCCTAATCCGGCTTTATTAAAAACAGCTCTTTGATTGGATAGAATAAGATTTAATTTTTCAGAGCTTTGTGTAAATTTCTCCACAATTGGTTTGTACTTATGTACCTCATTTTTAAGAACCAAATTTTCTTTAGCCAATTCTTCCTTATCATTTTTAAGGGATTCAACATTTTGTGCAAGTGAGGTATTACTATTGAGTAGGGATTTAACTTTTAGATTTAATTCCTTAATTAGTGTTTTTGCCGTTTCATTTTCAATGCTAAGTTTTGAATTTTTATTTTCTAGGTCAATGGTGTTAACATTTTTAACGCTCTCCTTCTCAATCAATAGGTTTTTAATATCATCCTTTAGTTTTTGATTGGAGGCCTTTAATTCTTTATTCTTTGCTCCTAACATACTACAATCACTCATGAGTTCTTGAAAAGCTTCATATAATTCTTCTAAAGTAAAATTTGTAGTTGAGCTTTGACATACCTCATCGTCTTCGAATGCCATGAAGCACAAGTTGGCGGTCTCTTCCTTCTCTTCCTCGGAGGAGGATGTATCACTATCATCCCACGTTGCTTTCAACGCCTTCTTCTTCTTCTTTCCAAAGTGCTTCTTCTGTTGAGGGCATTCGGAACGGATGTGTCCCGGTCTCTTGCAATCATAACATATGATTGGGTCTCTTTCCTTTTCTTTTTCCTTTTTCCAATCATTTCTTCCTCCAAACTTCTTTCTTAGGAAGGGTTTTCTTTCTTCTCATGAATTTCTTAAACTTCCTTACTATTAAACCCAAGTCCTCATCTTCGCTTTCTTCTTCACTCTCACTACTTTCTTCTTCACACACACTCGAAGTAGCCTTGAGTGCGATTGTCTTCTTCTTTGGCAAATCTTCTTCATGTTGCTTCATTGTGAGCTCATGCGTCATCAATGAGCCCAATAGTTGTTCAAGTCCCAATGTGTTGAGGTCTTTGGCTTCTACGATAGCCGTGACCTTCGCTTTCCATGCTTTCGGCAAAGACCTGAGAATTTTACTCACAAGTTCTGGATTAGTGTAAGATTTACCCAAACTCTTTAGACCATTTATTATATCGGTGAAGCGTGTGAACATGCATGAGATGGTTTCATTGGGTTCCATCTTAAATAACTCATATTTGTGAACTAGAATGTTCACTTTAGACTCTTTGACTTGATTTGTACCCTCGTGGGTAACTTCAAGCCTATCCCATATTTCCTTGGCGGAACTACAGGTGGAAACTCTATTGAACTCATTCACATCTAGAGCACCGAATAATGAGTTCATGGCTCTAGCATTGAGTTGAACCATCCTATTATCATTCTCATCCCAATCCTCCTCAGGTTTGGGAACTTGAATGCCATTAACCATGTGAGATGGTTCGTGTGGTCCCTTGATTATAACCCTCCACAAGGCATAATCTTGTGCTTGAATAAAAATCCTCATTTTAGTCTTCCAATAGGTATAATTTGTCCCATTGAAGAGTGGAGGTCTATTGGTTGCCTGCCCCTCAGCAGGAACATTGTTGAAGGGTGTTGCCATCTAGATCTTTGGCTAAGACGGTTAGGTCTTCAAGAAATACACAGAGCACCCGCTCTGATACCACTTGTTGCCCAGAGATGGTCACCCAAGAGGGGGGTGAATTGGGTGTTTTAAGACTTTTTGTCTAATTAAAAAATAAAACACACAAGTGTATGTGCTAAAGTAAAGATAGAGGTATAAGAATAGTCAATCGCAAACACAAGGTTTTATAGTGGTTCGGAGCTTTCACTGCTCCTACATCCACTCCCCAAACACCTTTGGAAATTTCCACTATAATCAACGATTACAGTACGGTAGTTTTGCGAGTGCACTACCCAACTCGTTGTTTTACACCGGGCTAACAACGAACCCTACAATCCCCCAATTTAACCTAGGCTTGGGACGCCTATCCCTTGTTCCAAGTCCCTTGACTGGAACAAGCACAATAATCAATGTTTTACAAAAGATTTGAAAGCGCTTAAGAAGCAAATATAACAATGAGAAATAATGAAACCCGGAAGAACCCTTTTAGCCGTTGGAAGCATGGGAAATGGTGGTTCTTCCGATGTGGATCGCGTTGGCTTGAATGTGAGCTTTGAATGCCGAGTGGGAGAGAGTAGTTGAGCACGAAATCAGATGGGAAAGCTTGGATGCACTTGATTTCTTCTCTTGAAAGCTCTAACTCCCTTGAACCTCTTTCTCTTTCTTCTCTCTTGAATGATCTTGTGTTGGGTTGGTGAGAAGTTGTTGGAAGGCACTTAAGAGCTCCCTTTTATAGCCCAAAAAGCAAATAGATCCGTTAGACACAAAGATATGGAAGTTTGAAATTCAAACAAACCTGCAAAAGTGTGTCAGTCGCGTCCCAGGCGCTCCGGAGACGTCTCCGCTTCAACGCGAGACGTCTCGGCTGTATGAATTTACTTTTGACGATGTTGGGAGTCGACTCGGTGCTTTACGGGGGCGACTCTGAGGATGAACAGTTTGAATGCTTGTTTTTCTGTTTTTCTGAGAGAGTCGCCTCGGCCCTTTACGGGGACGTCTCGGGATGTTTGTGCTTTTTGCATGGGGACGACTCCGCTGCCTCGGGGACGACTCCGCTGCTTTATCTCCGAAAAACAAGTCCTCTGAAATTCTCTGAGAGAGTCGACTCCGCTACCTAGGGGACGACTCCGCTGTTTTATCACCGAAAAACACATCCTCTGGAATCCCCTGAGAGAGTCGACTCCGCTCTCTCTGGGGACGACTCGGAAAGTCTGCCTTTTACTCGCGGGGACGACTCCGCGTCCTTTGGAGACGACTCGCGCGCATCCCTTGAAATCGGCCTTTCTGCCGCCTCTGAGAGAGTCGACTCTGCAGAGTCGGGAGTCGACTCCGACCCTGCGAGACGCCTCGCCAGGTGCCGGGGACGTCTCCAAACGTGCCAATTCTTCCTGTTCGTGCCAGAGACGTCTCTAGGACAAACTGGAGACATCTCGGCTGTCCCTGATCTGTTTTCTTCATCTCAAAAATTCTTCAATAAATCCTTGAAAAATATGGGAACATGCCTAGACATTTCTTAACAATATTCTTAATTAAACACATGAAATCCTCAATTAAATTGTTAAGATAAAGGGAATTATACTCTAGTGTTTTGTATTCATCAAAATCTATTAGGGGGTCAACAATGACTACCCTAGTCTATGTCAAAAGTATGCTTGAAGATCAAATCAAGAATTTGAATAATAGAAGACACCATAAAAAATTATGCACTTAAGATACCACAAGATCCAAAGTACGGTAGCATAACGAATAGAATGAGGAGCCACAATAAACTAACTAATAAAGTGATACCATGACTTATAGTAGGCTTTGTAATAGTGAGACAGGTAAGGCTATCAACAAATTAATGATATAATGTGGGATTTGAAGGAACTCTATTGGTGGTCAATATCTAACATTAAGCTCAAGTGGTTTATCAATAACTTTATTATTAGTCAAGCCAATTGTATTGATAATATTTGAGGCATATTTCACTTAAGAGAAAATATCTTTAAGATGTATTCTGAACTTCAATCCTGAGAAAGTACTTTAAAGGATCTAAGTCCTTCATATGAGAACTTCGGTGCTATTTTGCGGCATTTATACCATTAGGATCACTTCCTACAAGGATCATATCGTCAACAAATAGTAAAAGTAAAATCATTTCTTTGGCTACATTATAAATAAAAAAAGGAGCCATACGAGCTTTGAGAAAAGTTAATTTGCAATGTTATACTACTAAACTTTGCAACCCAAGCACAAGGTGCCCGTTTCAATCTATTTAGGCCATGATGGAGCTTGTAAACTCAATTAACCAATGAGGTGGACCAAGAGGAGGAGCCACATAGATGTCTTCTTGGAGTTTAACATTCAAGACTGTTGCCCAAGGTGACAACCCAAGAGGGGGGGTGAATTGGGTTTTCTAAAAATTATGTTCCCTAATTTTTACTTTGAATAGACTGCAGCGGAATAATAGGATGTTATTTACTTAAGCTCTAGGCAATTACAAGTAAAGCAGTGGAAGATTAAGCAAGAGCAATTATACTATGGCTTTAGGGTGCAATTGATCTAAATTAACTTATAGTTGTATGATCAATCTTAATCTATGTGTATGGTAAGAATGGAGTGGAAGCTAAGCAAATCACTTATAACTCTATAGAAAACAAAGCTAGAGATATTACACAATCAAGCATGAATGGAAGGCATGAAATACAAGAGATAAGGCATCACAAACACAAAGATGTATAGTGGTTCGGTGCACCCCAGCACCTACATCCACTCCCCAAGACCTCTTGGGAATTTCACTATAATCCCTTAGATTACAGTCGGTTGTTTTACAAGCTCACAACCCAACTTGTTGTTTTGCGAGATTACAACGAACTCGGTCGGTTTTCACAGGCTCACCGACTAGAACCAACCGATTGTTTTCACGGGCTCACAATCCAACCCAGTTGGTTTTCTCAAAGACTCACCAACCACAACCTTACAATGATTGTTTTCCGGGTTCACAATCAACCCAGTTGGTTTTCCCCAAAGGCTCACCAACCACAACCTTACAACATTGGTTTTTCCCTTTGGCTCACCAACAAACCTTAACCCCTTGATTCAATCCCTTGATTGAATCAAGTTACAAGATATTAGAACAAGAGTTTAAATCAAATACAAGCTTCTCAAATAAGCAAATATAGCAAATGTAAATAAGTAAAGAAAAGAGAAGAAGCCCTCAAACTAATTTGTAGATGGAGGAACTCGGCTTCTTCTTCACTTACCCCTCTTCTGATTTTGCACGAAGTAGAGGATCTTCGAGGCAGCACACGGATGGAGAGGAAGCTTTGGGATTCACTTGGATGCTCTTCTTCTCTCTATTTTACTTTGAATGGCCCTTTTGTGCTTATGGGAGATTTTCCTTGTAATCTCTACAAATCTCTTCCCTAAATGTTTTCTCCCACTTCCATCCCCTCTTCCCTAGCTCTCCTCTTGATTTTATAGCTTTAGAGGGAGTGCAAACAAAAATCTAGCCGTTAGAGACAAAAATAGAGCCGTTGGAATCAAGAAAAAACTAGCCGTTATGCCTCCCAGCGTGCTAGAGTCGACTCGGCTGAAGCAGGAGTCGACTCGGCTGAAATAGGAGTCGACTCGTGAATAGTAGTCTGCCGGCACTGTAGCTGGGAGTCGACTCCGCACTGTAGCACTGAAGTTGGAGTCGACTCGAGATCACTGTAGCGCTGAAAATCAACTCTCTGTCTTTTTGTTTGTTCTCAGTCGGAGTCGACTCGTAGAGTATCGGAGTCGACTCGTAGAGTATCGGAGTCGACTCGAGCACTGTTTCTTGAAACTCTAGAGTGCCAGAGTCGACTCTAAACTTTCCGGAGTCGACTCGAGGACTATTCTTTTGAATCTTTCTTTGAATTTGCTCCTTCAACTTGAATCCTTTGAACTTGAAACTTGGGCCAATGAAGTGAAGCTTTCTTCCAACTTTTTTTGAGAGCTTTTGAGGCCTTCTTGTATTTTTCCAACTTGCTATGTTCCTTGCAAAATAAATTATCTTTCTTCTTGCAACACAAACATTAGTAATTATACTTCAAGGTTTTGTGATCATCAAAATCAATCTTTAACTCAATCTTTGGGTCATCAGTCTCCCCCTTTTCGATGATGACAAAACTTGGAGTATGTGCAATATAAAATATATTGTGTTCTAGAACTAATGCATAGCTAAGTTGCATGAAGTAGAAAACATATATATTTAAAACATACTTCATGATAATGCTTTAGATTTAATCAGCTTAACACAATCAACATATTTCAATTTAAGCTGATTTGTATTCAATTCAAAAACATAGAGCATTATGAGCATATAATCAGATATTTCTTTTTTTTTTTTGTACTCTGATTTGTATGTCAAATTATTGCAGGAATATGAATCATATAACTCAAGGCAATAATGTTAGAAAAAGATTAATGAGCATAGATCAGAGCCAATTATAATGAGAACACATCGAATGTGGTTCCAAAGATAGTTTTCAAATCAAGTATAGGTGGAAACTTGTTAGATGTATGCCCTAGAAGCCAATCTGGCTGACACATTGTTAATTCTAGGGACATAATTTTGTACTTGACTATTTATTATTGAATAAATAAAAGGCATCTTATCATTCATATTATTTATGTGTCTATGAATCGTCCAAGAAATTAATAAGATGATGATGCATATTCTCAAGAGTTGAGAATTTGAGCCATGTATCATTAGTGATTAATTTCTAAATGCTCCTGATCAATGGATCATCACGAGGACGGTGATCGATCCGATCAGTGCACAGATCACTTTCCTTCTGGATGGACGAGACTTGAGTCCATAGTGTAGGGACACTGAAGTGATAGTGCAGGTGCTTGTTAGAGAATAAGGGTACTGAGCGTGACCAAGACAAGAAGTCACTTGGATGTCTATCCACTCGTCAGTGACTTGCTTGATGTTGCAGTAGTATGACTGGTCCTTTGACCTGCGGTGCTTCAGCTACTCACAGTGAGGTTATTGTAGTTTGACTACACGTATACATGGTCTCTAGTCATATGGGTCCTTGTAGTGTAGATTGGCTGCAGTAAGTTCACTGTAGGAGTAGGGTATGCACTCACATGGAATCTATCGACCTTGATAGAAAAGGAGTGATCCTATGTGATTTGTTAGACTGAGTTCTAAGACCTTGGCCAGGGCAGTAATATAAAGTGGAGAAAGAGTTTTCCACTAACGAACTCGAGTCGAATAAATCTTGACATATGACAGACGCAGGGGTTTGACGAGTTATCCATGACCTCCGTCCTGTAGGGATCCACGATAGAAGGACTGTATCACATGATAACTGCACCTAGAGGTTCATCATTCTATTCTGCTGGGTAGCCACTACATGCTGCTAGGTGTCACTGGTGGATGGTGGGACTCATAGGGACTATCTCGATGATCGATAAGCCCTAATGAGTAGAGTTGGAATCGTTCCGACCCATTGAAAGGAGTTTTCAATGATATTGTGATAGAGATCACAATATATCTCACTACCAGTCAGAGTAGAACCTATGGGGTCACACACACTAGAGGCATTGACCGATCCGATGGTTGAATCGTGATTAGGAATCACAAGTAATCAATTCGATTGATAATAAGCTGAAGAAGGAACAAAGAGAATTAATTAATTGGACTTAAAACAAGAGTCGTATTTGGAGTAGGATTCCAAGAGTCCTACTTGGAGTAGGATTCCTAGAGTCCTAATTGGATTAGGACTAGGAATCCTACTTGGACTGAGATTCCTACTTGGACTAGGATTCCTACTTGGACTGGAAATCCTATTTGGAGTAGGACTAGGATTCCTACTTGGAGTAGGATTCCTACAATCCTAATTAGATTAGGAGTTTTGAATTAAATTTGGATTCCTACTTGGAGTAGGATTCCTAGAGTCCTAATCGGATTAGGACTTCGAATTCAAATTAGAGTCCTAATTGGATTAGGACTAGAATTAAACAAGTCCTAATTGGATTAGGATTTCTTAAGTCCTAATTAATTATTAATCTAATGAATCAACATGACTCCTAATTGGATTAGGATTGAAGAGTTCAATTGAGTCATGGTTCATTCAAGTTCTAATTGGATTAGGACTAGCATAGATTGAACCCAATTGATTCATGATTTGGACTAAACCAAATAGGAGCCCTAGATGCCTTTATAAGGCTTTGAAAGGAGGTGCCCTAATGATAAGAGAAGCCCTCCTCCTCTCCATCACGTGGCCACCCTCCTCTCCTCTCTTTTCAGCCACCAACAACAAAGGGAAGAAAAGGATCTTGGTGGCCTCCTTCTTCCTCCACCGTTTGGTTCCAACGCAAGGAAGAAAAAGAAGGCTGCAGGGCTTCGTTCCTCTTCTTCTCTTCATCCTTCTTCTTCCTCCTCCCAAGCACAATCAAGGATTGATTGAAAGGAAGGATATCAGCCATCAAAGTTATCTCTGCAAGGGAGCTAGCACCCCGGGAAGATAGAAAGCTTGGATCGGTTTTCTGCTTCGTGTGGATACCCGTAGAGGCCGGGCACTTGAACGGCTTCAAGCGAACCTTCATCCTAAACCACGATCATCAGTTTGCGGTGATCATCTACCCGCACAAAGGTGAAGATCTGATCTTCCTAAAGATTTTAAAAGTTTTTAATCCTTATCTATCTACGAACGGTTTTTAAACAACGTTCATGCGATGAACGGTTGATCCCGCGCATGCCTCTTCCGCTGCATCTGAATTTTTTTAAAATTTCAGCGGCATGATCGGGGTATTCTAACAGTGGTATCAGAGCCTAGGCTTCGTAGATTAAGATAAGGATTAATTATTAATAGGCTTATTAGATCTGAAAATTGAAAGATTATGCATGCTGAAAATTTTCTGCATGCAGATTTTTTCTAGGATGCTGATTTTTGCATGCTAATTTTTATATGATAAGATGATAATTCTAATTGCATTGTTAATGAGATTACAAAGTTTAGAATCATGATTAGCATGATCAGCAACCTATGTCCTGAAATAATCAGTTAGTTTTCAGATCTGAAAATTATAATTGCTGCATGTGGTGATGATCATAGGATTCAAACCCTTTTGGTATTAAATGTAAAGACCTGCGATGTGATCTGCAATGTCATGTAATTTTTCAGATGCTTGCATGCATCTTATTTGATGTTTTGAGAGGCCTGCGTGCCTCCTAAAAGAAGATGTAATTTATTATTATTTTTATTTTACATCTGGTTGTATTTCTGTGATGTGATGTACGTCAACGGTCAAGTTGAAGACAAGGCATGAGATGAACAGGGGTCTAAGCGGTTGATGGCGATTGGATCAAGAGTTGGTCAAGGATCGAATCAAGGAGGCTTGGAACCAATTCAAGAGTTGAAGACCAATTGATCGATTGACGTGCATGTGCTTGTAATACGACCTAATTAGAATCCATGATCATCACCTATTTAAAGTTTAGCTTTATTTTGATGCTGCGATTATAACTGCCTGTGATGTGCCGTTTGCATGTGATGTGAATGAGAGCGGGGTAGATAGGTTTACATGTGATGTAGCAAACCCAATTGAGACCTAAATTAAAACCTCCTCAATCAAGTCGAGAGTGAACCGACATGAGCGAGTCATATTAGATTAATTAATCTAATTGGTGTCTAGGAAAGCATGAAAGGTGGTTACTTAATTAGGACCTTACTCTCTGAGTAAGGGGAGCCTCCCATCTGCTTACCTGGCCAATTGTTCGATTACCTCTTATGAAGAGCTCAAGTTGCAAACACTAAGACCTGATTAACCAATATTAAGTCAATAGGTCTTCCACTGTAGTAGAGCTGCTAAGGCCTTTCTGATGTTGATTTGTCTCGGCTGGATACAGTGATCAAGTTGCATCGGGGGGCTGGACCTCTCTATAGACATGAGATGTTGTAGGGTAAAGGTGGGGTTGGGCACCAATAACTGTTAGGTGAGGACCCAATGACGACTTTATTCCTACGGTTATACGGTGGGTCTGACTTAACTAAGAAATGAGACCAATAACTGTTAGGTGAGATTTTCATGGCTTAGAGACCAAGTTACACTGCAACATGCTTGAGAAGCATTGTACAAGAGTTGTACATTCATCAATCTATGTGTCACCAATAACTGTTAGGTGAGGTGACATGTAAATCGGTGGGACCGCAGTACCCACTAGAAATCCTAGTCGTGTGGGATTTCCGTTTTCCTACCAGGGGAGTGTGAGGAATTCGAGAAAATAGTGGGAGTTACATTTGTTCTAAAAGACCTTAGAACAGATTAGGATCAAGTACAAAAGTCTAACTAGAATCTTTACTCTCTGAGGATTATAAAGTCAGCTTCTAGACTCTTAACTCATATCCTATAGAACAACCGTTTGACCAAACCCAATTATAAAGATTGGTTCAGCAAATTTCAAAATGAGTTTTGAATTGTGAGAAATTCGGGTATATGCTAGACCATGGAATCCCCATATTATCAATCCGTCCGATCACTGATCAGCGTAAGACGCTTGTTAAGTGGACGAACAATGACAATAAAGTTAGGTGCTGCACAATGGCATCCATGTCCAATGCATTACAATGCCAGCATGAGAACATGAAGACTGCCAGGGACATATTAAATCACCTGCAAGAGTTGTATGGTGATCAGAGTCACGCAGCTCGGTTTGAAGTGTCCAAGAGGCTCTTCAAAGCCAAGATGCACGATGGGCAGTCTGTCCATGATCATGGTTTGACTATGATAAAGGACTTAGAGAAGCTTGAGAAGCTTGGCATGACCATGCACAAGGAATTGCAAACGGATTTGATCCCGCAATCCCTTCCAGCTTCATATGAATAGTTTATAGTAAACTACCATATGAACAAGGTTGTATGCACTAAAATAGAATTGTTAAATAAATTGGTAACTACCTTAGGGACCTTGAAGAAGTTCAAGGGGCATCGTTTTCGCTGTCAAGTTGGTTTCTACTTTCAAGAGAGAGTCTATTTGGAAGAAGAAGAAGCCTGCGAAGAAGCAGAAGACTAAGAAAACACCAAGTAAGGAAGTTCCAAGAAAAAGGCCAATTGCAAGGAAAAGTGTTTCCATTGCATCATAGACGGCCATTGGAAGAGGAACTGTCCTACATACATGGGAAGCATAAAGAACATGAAGGGTGACAGACCTTCAGAAGGTTTGTCAGATATGCTCAGGATACTTAGGGACTGTTACCTATTGCTAGCAGAAATTTGATTTCTGTATTTTATTTAGCACAGAAAGATTTTTATTTATTTGAAAATTAAATTGATTCAACATAGTTTTATGATTGACAGTCTCTATCACATACATGTGGATGTATCTGTGAGCAAACAGTGAATACCATGGGATCTAATAGATCCAAAAATGAGATAAATCTAAAGTATTTATGGCACCTCAGGCTTGGCCATATAGGAGAAGACAGAATAAACAAATTGGAGAAACATGAGCTTTTGGGCTCATTGACTTTCGAGTCATATTTGATTTGTGAATTCTGCCTTCAAGGAAAGATGGCCAAATTATCCTTTGTAGGACACAGGGAGGTCCACTGAAATACTTACCCTAGTACACACTGATGTGTGTGGCCCATTCGATGTGCAGGCTAGGGGTTGTAATTTTTTACTTCATTTTTACCGATGATTACTCACGGTATGGATATGTGTATGAGACACAAATATGAAACTTTTGAAAGGTTCAAAAAGCTTAGATATGAAGTAGAAAAATAAGCACAAAAAACTCATTAAGGTTTTTCGATCAGATCGAGAAAGTGAATACCTTAATGGAGAGTTTCGAGATTATCTCAAGGAGAATGATATAGTTTTATAATGGACTCCTCCTGGTACACCTCAGTTCAACGGAGTGTCGGAGAGGAGAAATCGGACTATATTGGATATGGTCCGATCCATGATGAGCTTCACTGATTTACCCTTGTTTCTTTAGATAGATGCCCTATTTACTTATTGAATAGAATTCCCTCTAAAGTCCGTTTCTACCACACCATATGAGATATGACATGGTAAGAAGCCGAGTCTTGGTCATCTCAAGATTTGGGGATGTCCGGCCCACGTCAAGCGACAACAGGCGGACAAGTTAGAGGATAGGACAATTAATGCTCGTTTTATTGAATATCCTGAAAGAGTTATTAGGATACAATTTTTCATCCCAAAGGATCACAAAGTGTTTATGAGACGCCATGCTATCTTCATGAAAATAGTTTATCCTTGATAGAGGCAGTGGGAGGAAAATTGAGCTTGAAGAGAAAGTCTCTGAAAAGCAACGAGTCATGGATCCTATCGAACCCATTCATACAGAGCCAGTACACGATGTCCCTCGACCACCTCGTAGATCTAGTAGGATCTTCCATCCTCCCGATAGATACTTAGGTATACAAGAAGAGGATACCGAGGAAATGTTTCTAATGAGAGATAGGGATCATACACAAGATCCCAAAACCTACGACGAGGCGATATCTGATATCGATTCCGAGAAATGGTTGGAAGCTATGAAGTCATAGTTAGACTCCATGCATTCCAACCAAGTCTGGACCTTAGTAGACCCACCAGAAGGTATTGTACCTATTGGATGCAAATGGATCTACAAAAGGAAAATAGGTTCGAATGGAGAGGTAGAGACCTATAAGGCAAGGCTTGTGGCGAAAGGGTATAGTCAGCGCAAAGGCATTGACTATCAGGAGACCTTTTCACCTGTAGCCATGCTAAAATCCATCCGAACATTGCTTGCCATTGCAGCATTTCATGATTATGAAATCTGGCAGATGGATGTGAAAACTGCTTTCCTGAATGGATATCTTGATGAAGATATCTATATGGAACAGCCTTTGGGTTTCACTTCAAGTGATGGAGATCACAAGGTCTGCAAGCTGCAAAGGTCCATCTATGGACTAAAAGCAAGCATCTCGGAGTTGGAACACTCGTTTCAATGACGCAATCAAAACGTTTGATTTCATCAAAAACGAAGAGGAACTGTGTGTTTACAAAAGGGTTAGTGGGAGCGCTGTCGTATTTCTCATACTGTACGTGAACGACATCCTCCTGATAGGGAATGATATTCCCATGCTAACCTCGGTCAAGGTCAGGTTGTCAAAAAGGTTCTCCATGAAAGACCTTGGGGAAGCATCCTATATTTTGGAAATAAAGGTCTATAGAGATAGATTTAAAAGGATGCTTGGCCTATCACAGAAGATGTACATAGAGGAAGTGCTGAAAAGGTTCAGTATGGAAAACTCTAAAAGGGGTCTATTACTCCTAAGGCATGGAATTAATCTCTCCAAGAAGATGTGCCCCAACACATCTGAAGAGATTCAACGCATGAGCAAGATCCCCTATGCATCAGCAATAGGGAGCCTCATGTATGCCATGCTCTGTACATGACTTGATATAGTACATGCTGTGAATGTCACGAGCATATGTCAATCAGATCCAGGCAAAAAGCACTGGATAGCTGTGAAGAACAGTCTTAAGTACTTGAGAAGAACTAAGGACATGTTCTTGGTCTTTGGAAGAAGATCAGAGTTGAAGGTAGAAGGATGCACACATATTGATGATAGAAAGTCTACATCAGAATATGTGCAATGGTGGTTCAGTAAATTGGAAGAGTTCCAAACAACCGATCATTATAGAATCTACCTTAGAAGCTGAATGTTAAGCCGTCTCTAAGGGTGCAGTGGAAATCTTTTGGTTCATTGCATAGTTAGGTGTAATGTCATCAGATGTCATAACACTCTACTGCGATAACAAAGGCACCATAGCACTAGCTAAGGAGCCAAAGGTCTCACCAGAAATTGAAGCACATAGAGCGGCAGTTTAACCTAATAAGCGACTACCTCGAAAGAAAATAAGTAGAGGATCAGAGAGTAGACTCCACAGAAAATGTGGCGGACCCATTCACTAAGCAGCTAAGTCAGCAGAAAACTAAAACGCATCTTGAGAAGATGGGGCTTAGGTTTATGGCTGATTGGCTTTAGTGCAAGTGGGAGATTGTTAGATGTATGCCCTAGAAGCCAATCTGGCTGACACATTGTTAATTCTAGGGATATAATTTTGTACTTGACTATTTATTATTGAATAAATAAAAGGCATCTTATCATTCATATTATTTATGTGTCTATGAATCGTCCAAGAAATTAATAAGATGATGATGCATATTCTCAAGAGTTGAGAATTTGAGCCATGTATCATTAGTGATTAATTTCTAAATGCTCCTGATCAATGGATCATCACGAGGACGGTGATCGATCCGATCAGTGCACAGATCACTTTCCTTCTGGATGGACGAGACTTAAGTCCATAGTGTAGGGACACTGAAGTGATAGTGCAGGTGCTTGTTAGAGAATAAGGGTACTGAGCGTGACCAAGACAAGAAGTCACTTGGATGTCTATTCACTCGTCAGTGACTTGCTTGATGTTGCAGTAGTATGACTGGTCCTTTGACCTGCGGTGCTTCAGCTACTCACAGTGAGGTTATTGTAGTTTGACTACACGTATACATGGTCTCTAGTCATATGGGTCCTTGTAGTGTAGATTGGCTGCAGTAAGTTCACTGTAGGAGTAGGGTATGCACTCACATGGAATCTATCGACCTTGATAGAAGAGGAGTGATCCTATGTGATTTGTTAGACTGAGTTCTAAGACCTTGGCCAGGGCAGTAATATAAAGTGGAGAAAGAGTTTTCCACTAACGAACTCGAGTCGAATAAATCTTGACATATGACAGACGCAGGGGTTTGACGAGTTATCCATGACCTCCGTCCTGTAGGGATCCACGATAGAAGGACTGTATCACATGATAACTGCACCTAGAGGTTCATCATTCTATTCTGCTGGGTAGCCACTACATGCTGCTAGGTGTCACTGGTGGATGGTGGGACTCATAGGGACTATCTCGATGATCGATAAGCCCTAATGAGTAGAGTTGGAATCGTTCCGACCCATTGAAAGGAGTTTTCAATGATATTGTGATAGAGATCACAATATATCTCACTACCAGTCAGAGTAGAACCTATGAGGTCACACACACTAGAGGCATTGACCGATCCGATGGTTGAATCGTGATTAGGAATCACAAGTAATCAATTCGATTGATAATAAGCTGAAGAAGGAACAAAGAGAATTAATTAATTGGACTTAAAACAAGAGTCGTACTTGGAGTAGGATTCCAAGAGTCCTACTTGGAGTAGGATTCCTAGAGTCCTAATTGGATTAGGACTAGGAATCCTACTTGGACTGAGATTCCTACTTAGACTAGGATTCCTACTTGGACTGGGAATCCTATTTGGAGTAGGACTAGGATTCCTACTTGGAGTAGGATTCCTACAATCCTAATTAGATTAGGAGTTTTGAATTAAATTTGGATTCCTACTTGGAGTAGGATTCCTAGAGTCCTAATCGGATTAGGACTTCGAATTCAAATTAGAGTCCTAATTGGATTAGGACTAGAATTAAACAAGTCCTAATTGGATTAGGATTTCTTAAGTCCTAATTAATTATTAATCTAATGAATCAACATGACTCCTAATTGGATTAGGATTGAAGAGTTCAATTGAGTCATGGTTCATTCAAGTTCTAATTGGATTAGGACTAGCATAGATTGAACCCAATTGATTCATGATTTGGACTAAACCAAATAGGAGCCCTAGATGCCTTTATAAGGCTTTGAAAGGAGGTGCCCTAATGATAAGAGAAGCCCTCCTCCTCTCCATCACGTGGCCACCCTCCTCTCCTCTCTTTTCAGCCACCAACAACAAAGGGAAGAAAAGGATCTTGGTGGCCTCCTTCTTCCTCCACCATTTGGTTCCAACGCAAGGAAGAAAAAGAAGGCTGCAGGGCTTCGTTCCTCTTCTTCTCTTCATCGTTCTTCTTCCTCCTCCCAAGCACAATCAAGGATTGATTGAAAGGAAGGATATCAGCCATCAAAGTTATCTCTGCAAGGGAGCTAGCACCCCGGGAAGATAGAAAGCTTGGATCGGTTTTCTGCTTCGTGTGGATACCCGTAGAGGCCGGGCACTTGAACGGCTTCAAGCGAACCTTCATCCTAAACCACGATCATCAGTTTGCGGTGATCATCTACCCGCACAAAGGTGAAGATCTGATCTTCCTAAAGGTTTTAAAAGTTTTTAATCCTTATCTATCTACGAACGGTTTTTAAACAACGTTCATGCGATGAACGGTTGATCCCGCGCATGCCTCTTCCGCTGCATCTGAATTTTTTTAAAATTTCAGCGGCATGATCGGGGTATTCTAACAAAACTTTCTCAAGTTAATTCAAGAAGTACCAAGAATGATATTCAAAGAAAGCATGAATGAAAATCTAATCATTCTTTAATAATAAGTATGAAAGCTTGTTCATTTAAGATCTTTTGCCCAATATATTAAGTATTTTAGCAGTATGAGAGCAATTGAACTAATTTTCTTTTGGAGTATAATAGCAATATATTAAGTATGATTTCAAAGTTCTTTTATTCCTTTAAAAATAAGTACATTTTGATACATATAATAATGAATTGGCACAAAATTGAAGTTCTAAAGAGCAAGCCAATAAGAACTCATTAGTGAATTCCAAAATAGATTTTCTAAGAGATACTCAAGAAAATTCAACACATTATTCTTCCTCTATTTCATTAAACTAGAGGCTCTTAAGATCAACTGTTTGAATTGTAATTTGGTTCATGATTGATGCATAAGATATACTAACCAAATACCAAGCCTCAAGGTGTATCATAAAGATTTTCAGATTTAAATTTCAAATGATACATATTGGAGAGTATTAGGATCACTTCTCATTTAGTATTCTTTCTCTCTCCTTTAGTTATAGATTTATGCGATTAAGTTCCATAAGATCTCTCCTTCTGAAATTTTCTTTCTCCCCCTTAATTGATCATTCCATTTAAGAGTTTAGAATTTGAAGATAATGTTCAATAAAGTCGTCAATCTCAAAAAAAATATATTTTCTATAAGTTTCAGCTTATTTTCATAAGACTCAATGTTTGAGATAAGACAATCTTTATAGAACTCATCTCAAGGTATAAACTTATTATATAATTAAAGCAAGTCTTGCAATATAAGGAGGTTCATCAAAATCAATCCATAAAAATCAAGGTATGCATCAAATTGAAGTAATTTTTAGGATAAGATACTGAATATCTAAAGCTCCTCCTCAAAAGATGCATTCTTCTTTAATCATTCTTTTCTATTGTTGAAATTCTGATTTTAATGATAAACGTGAATAAAACTGAAATTCTATGATATCGAGAATGTAGAGTAATCTAGCATTATTCAAAATTTGTAGCAATTACTCTTTCTAATCCTTCAAGAACAAGTTATGCTTTCTCTTAATCTTAGAGAAAATGTATAGAAATATTAATCAGAAAATGATTCATTTGAAGCTCAGTTTCTTTCAAAAGCATTTGCATTTTCTTTCTTTTAAGAATCATTTGAGTGAGCTGAAATATTTCTAGCTTTAAGATCATTCACTCTATATATAAATTCTGATGGAAGTCTTTAAGAATGTAGAAGAAAAACATATAGATGATCATTGAGGTATATATATTTATAGAACTCAATTTCTTAATCATAGTTTTTCAGCAATGTATACATGAAACACAATAAATCTTTTTAATATCAAAATAAAATCATATATTTAGAAATTTTTGTTTGCAATCAAGATCATCGAAGGACACATCATTTGGACCAATATTAGTACACTTTGAAGATAAGAAATGATATGTTTCGGATGCGTATCGGAGCAATCAATCAAGGCATCAAAATTAATTCTGTTTTTCTTAAATTAAGATTTTATTTAGAAATCATATTGAGTTTAAGCTTTTATACAAAATCAGATTCTGAATTTCATAAAGATTTTCAATAGAGGCTTTCAAATTCATAATTTGAGATATGTATCTTCCACATTGTAGCTCACCTTAAATCATTACGATTGAAAACACATATTTCAAACATATAAGAGCATATTCAGAATATTTGTATTTATGTTGAGTTTTGGTATGAATTAGAACATTATATACCAAAGTTAAGCAAGTTGAAGGATAAAACAAACTCAATTCATTTTGCCTAAATAGAGATATCCTTCTCTTCTCCTTTTTACAAATTTATTCAACTTTCAGATTTTAACGATGATTGTGAACGACAAATCTGAAATTTCTTTTCAATAATACCAAACAAAAATTTTATGTAGTATTCCAAACATTCAATCAAATTGTCCAAGCATGGAGCATTACAAAATATTGAGAACCCATAATTCAAGACATCATGCCACATGCAAAATATATTATGTGTTAAGTCATGCATTAAAATATTAAGAATAGGCATGTCAAGGATCAAAATCAATTCTTTTCAAATAAACTCCCCCTATTTAAATATAATCTTGCATTGATTTCATCCTTAAAGTGTATTTTCAAGTGATTAAAAAATTTGACTTGATTCTTCTTATATACTTTCATTTACTTTGTCTTTCATTTTTACTTTCTTATGCTCTATACTCTATTTGCTCCCTATCCGGTGGAGTTGGAAGGGGCACGAGGTACTACCACTAGCCTCCCTCTTGTGCCGTCCCTAATATACCCTACACCGAATAGTTGGGTCAAATAGTGCCGGGTACTACCACTAGCCTCCCCATTGGCACCATCCCTATGATGAGCAATATAGAAAATTTATAAAGTTCACTTCAAACTCTTCCTGTTTAAGTGTAATTAATTACGAATTTTATCCCTTCCAAATGTGCCGAATATATTATGCTTGTTTTGCTTTTCCTTAAGATTGGAGTATTTGCCTTTGCTTAGATTTTACATCTCTTGAATAATATCCATTTTCTTTTCTTTATCTCTCTCTCTTTTTGTTATTCTCAAGTAATTTACATGAAAGAGCAGAATAAAGAAATAATCTTATGTATCATATAGATGTATATCATGCAAACAACATTTTCATTGTGCTCAAGGATTCATAATTTCTCACAAGTTATTTTAAATCAAAATTTTAAGCATAAACTTGTGTATTTCATCGTTATGACATAGGCAAAGATATATTATAGTTTGGACAAACCATGAAACAATTTCTAAAAGTATAAGTCAATCAATATATATATATATATATAGACATGATATCAAAAATTAATAATTAAAGACCTTAATCATGCCATAATAAGATTTAAGTTATTGACTTTGCTCAATTAATTTATGAGAGAAGTATCTAGAATTACCAATTCATTCTGCATTCTTCAGTCAAATACCTACTAGATTTCTTATGTATGAACTTTTGGCTGAAGAAGGTCCTCTCTCTTGTTTGCATGTGAATGTTTATTGTATCTTACATGGAGATATCCTTCAAGTTGAGATCTCTCATTTTCTTGCTCAAGGATCCTGCATTAACAAACTCCTTTTCTTTCTTGAATGAAAGTCATTAGTTTCTTCAAGATACAAAACATTCATCCAACATATTTTTTAACTAGATGACTCAATATAAGATATGACAATAGTTGCATGTTGAGTCACTTTACTCAAGAGATTGCCTAAATATAAGCAAGCACATATCACTTGAACTAAAGAGATAGTTTCATTAATCAAGATGGTTCAAGGACAAGCATGTGAGGCAATAGAAAGATTCATCAAGATCAAATCAATTTCTTATTTCCAAAATCAATTTAGTTTAGATTCTATTTGCTTATCAATAAGACATGTTAGCTAAGTTTTAATCAACTTATCTTAAACGGTTGTTTCTATCAAAATTCAGATTATGATTTATTTGTTATCAATAAAATATGATTCATTAAAGTTAGATTGAAATCTTGCACAAGGGCACATAAAATCTGGTCTACTAGCTGTATGATAAAATGATTATTCTATCATGCTTCAATACAGCTTTAAAAACAATAGATCTACTTTGCTCATTCTTTTCAAATTCTCCAAGATGGGGTCATAGACATACCTTCTTCATGCCAATCTTGTATAAGAGTTTTCTTGTGGACTAACTTTGGTCAATGAAGATCCCCTTTCTTGTTTGGCTTAATTTGGAGTTCGAGAAAGAAAATGTTAATTTATTTATTATACATATTTCAAACTCACTTTGCATGAGCTTAGTAAAATCTCCATATAAATTTTCATCAGTAGAACAAAAATGATGCCATCAATGTGTGCTTTGAGCAAGCAAGATATTACAGATTCATCTTTTTAATGTATAGATTTATCATTATTACTTTTTATCAAAAAGTTACTCAAGCTTTTATATATCATGCTTTTGATGCTTGTTCCAAATCACATATTACTTTATCATATATGTAATGAGTGTTTTTAAATAAGGTGGTTGTTTTACATAGATCTTTTCTAATGAAATAACCACATAGGAGTGCATTCTACACATTCATTTGACAGAATTAAAGTTCATAAAGCAAGCAAATGATAATGGTGATCTTTACTTCTAATCATGCAAGAATCTTATCAAGATCTATTTCATCTTTTCTTGATTCATCAATTTTTCTTCATTAAGTGCATTTCTGAAAAATCCAATTTGGTTCTAATTATTAACAAGTTTTTTCAGATTGTTATATGTAATAGATTAACCATATACATATATAATTTGATTTTAGTATCTTGATAATAAATCATTAGTCTCATAAAGAATAAAATGAATTGATACTTCTACAACTAGAATCTTTTTATGAATGTTCTATATGCATTGCTTGATGAATGATATCCAAGGATAGAGATATCTTTATCAGATTTGGCATTATTTTCATAAGAACATATCAAGCATAACGTGTATGACTGAAGAATATGAAAGATATGCAATGGTTCATTTTCCATTTTTTAGAAGATCAAAAGGAGTTTTCATCAAAAATAGATCTAATAGAAGTCATATGTATGACAAGCAGTGATGATAGCTTTTAAAAATCATTTAAGTAGATGACTATCATACTCAATTGTCTTTTTCATTTCTTCAAGAATTCTATTAACTCTATTTTACTTATGGTGTCCTTGGAGCTGAAATAATTGAATTTAATATTATTTTCTGTATAAACTTTATCAGGATTTTGGTTTTCAACACTGTGCCATGATACTCTTTATCTTTATAGTTTGGAAACCTTTTTCTTTTGAAATACTTTTACAAGATTTAGCAAATACAGAAAATACTTCAATTTTATTTGCCAAGAACAAATCCAATGTAAGCTTTTGAAAACTTAGTGATGGAAACAACATCTTTAGATTTAGAAATTGATTCTTGTTTGTTTCCTTAGTTAACATGCATAGCAAACTTTGGCCTTTCAGAAGATAATCTAAGTAAGCCAATGGCAAGGTCTTTTGAGATTAAGTACATACTAGCATGAGTTGATTTTATATGCCAAAGATGGTTTCTTTAATCTTGGTATTCATAGTGCACATATTCAAAAGCATACCAAGTACACATTATCATATCTATGATCAATAAACAATAATGCCATGGGTAAAAACTCTCAATCAAGCATATAGAGAATTCATAGAGTTATTCTTAATAGATTGATTAATCATTTAGCAACTTATCCAATAGTGAGTAAAGCATACTATAAAATGAAGTGATTTGATTATATTTCCAAAAGTATTTTTTATATCACAAAATTGATCAATACTTGCAATTCAGATTTTAATCAAATACTAAAGCAAAAATAATGATGAGATGCAAGGATTACTGATTTCATTATTATTATTTTTTATTTAAAATTACTTTTCATAAGTATATTTTAAGTTTCTTTTTTTTTTTGACGTGTGTCTAGAGCACCCATTTGTATGAAAGTTCTATTTGTTCCATGGGTATCTTGGCACACCTATGTCTACATCCTCATATTTTTATTTTGGGTACCCAAGCTTGCTTGGGTCCTTGAGAGTTAGGACATATGGTTCCTTTTGGAACCCAAATCTGTTTAATAGTAATAACTTTACCATTTGATTTAATTGTACTAGAACTATAGGTAAGGTTGTTATGTCCATTCTTTTGATGTTTGAAATACGTTATCCTTTTTGATGATTTGCTTGACAAATTTAAAACATTTTTCTTTAGGGATTCATTGCTAAGTGAAGGAGTTAAGCCAAATTTTGATTTATCAAAATCAGCATGTTGGCTTTCAAACATCATTTTTAATCTTTCTGAACTTACAGTGAACTTGTTAATAAGAGATTTCAGTTGGTCAACTTCTTCACTCAAGTTTTGGTTTGTTTTGATTAAGCTATGATTTTTCTGAATCAATTCTTCTGAATTTAACTTTAAGCTTTTATTTTCAGAATTTAGTTTGTCTTGTATTTCAGCAATAGAATTTCTTTCTTTTGAAATTTGCAAATTTAGCTTTTTAAGATTTTTATTTTTCATAGCTAATTTTCTACATTCACCATACAAATCATGAAAAGCATTTAATAGTTCATCATAAGAATATTCTTCATGAAATTCATTTGATGTAAAATTAGATTCAGATTCTACTTTATCTTCTAATGCCATAAAACATAAGTTAGTTACCTCTTGTAGTTTATTGTTGCTTCTAGCTTTCAATTTTTTGCTTGACTCTTCCTTGGTCAAGGCTTTCTTGCTTTTTATCTCTTTCTTCCTTTCTTCTTGCTTCCTCTTCTTCTTTGTCTTTAGGAAGCTTTTGAATTTTTTTGTTGTTCTTTCTTCCTCGAGTCGACTCGGGTTTACTTGGAGTCGACTCGACTGACTTGCGAGTCGACTCGAGATCTTCGGGAGACGTCTCGTTCTCAGAGGCCTAAAAGATGATTCTCTGTCTTTAGAACTGTTCTGCCTCGGAGTCGACTCGGGCCTTGTTGGAGTCGACTCGTTCACAAGATCTCCAAAACTAAGTCTCTGTTTTTCTCTAGGAGTCGACTCGGACAATCTGGGAGTCGACTCGGCTGAGGTGGGAGATTCAACACCTTTCTCTGCAGTCTCATTGTTAGTATGTAATTGAAGCACATGTGAGCTAATCTGAGATTTATCATAAATATTTTCTAAAGTATCCCAGATCTCCTTAGCAGATAAGCATGCAGAAATTTCATTAAACTTCGTTTCATGAATAGCACAATATAATATGTTCATAGCATTAGCATTCAATTGTGCTAAGTCCTTTTCATTAATAGTTTGAGAGAGTGTGTGAAGGTCATTTATTATGATTTTTCATAAATAATAGTTTTGTGATTGAATAAAAATGCGCATGCGTGCTTTCCAATATGTGTAGTTTATGCCATTAAATAGTGGAGGTCTATCAATTAACTGTCCCTCTCCTAGAAAACTATCTATTTGAGTTGTCATGATCTTTGGCTCTTGTCGGTTAAGACTATAATTAATAAAAGAGCACCTGCTCTGATACCACTTGTTGCCCAAGGTGACAACCCAAGAGGGGGGGTGAATTGGGTTTTCTAAAAATTATGTTCCCTAATTTTTACTTTGAATAGACTGCAGCGGAATAATAGGATGTTATTTACTTAAGCTCTAGGCAATTACAAGTAAAGCAGTGGAAGATTAAGCAAGAGCAATTATACTATGGCTTTAGGGTGCAATTGATCTAAAATTAACTTATAGTTGTATGATCAATCTTAATCTATGTGTATGGTAAGAATGGAGTGGAAGCTAAGCAAATCACTTATAACTCTATAGAAAACAAAGCTAGAGATATTACACAATCAAGCATGAATGGAAGGCATGAAATACAAGAGATAAGGCATCACAAACACAAAGATGTATAGTGGTTCGGTGCACCCCAGCACCTACATCCACTCCCCAAGACCTCTTGGGAATTTCACTATAATCCCTTAGATTACAGTCGGTTGTTTTACAAGCTCACAACCCAACTTGTTGTTTTGCGAGATTACAACGAACTCGGTCGGTTTTCACAGGCTCACCGACTAGAACCAACCGATTGTTTTCACGGGCTCACAATCCAACCCAGTTGGTTTTCCCAAAGGCTCACCAACCACAACCTTACAATGATTGTTTTCCGGGTTCACAATCAACCCAGTTGGTTTTCCCCAAAGGCTCACCAACCACAACCTTACAACGTTGGTTTTTTCCTTTGGCTCACCAACAAACCTTAACCCCTTGATTCAATCCCTTGATTGAATCAAGTTACAAGATATTAGAACAAGAGTTTAAATCAAATACAAGCTTCTCAAATAAGCAAATATAACAAATGTAAATAAGTAAAGAAAAGAGAAGAAGCCCTCAAACTAATTTGTAGATGGAGGAACTCGGCTTCTTCTTCACTTGCCCCTCTTCTGATTTTGCACGAAGTAGAGGATCTCCGAGGCAGCACACGGATGGAGAGGAAGCTTTGGGATTCACTTGGATGCTCTTCTTCTCTCTATTTTACTTTGAATGGCCCTTTTGTGCTTATGGGAGATTTTCCTTGTAATCTCTTACAAATCTCTTCCCTAAATGTTTTCTCCCACTTCCATCCCCTCTTCCCTAGCTCTCCTCTTGATTTTATAGCTTTAGAGGGAGTGCAAACAAAAATCTAGCCGTTAGAGACAAAAATAGAGCCGTTGGAATCAAGAAAAAACTAGCCGTTATGCCTCCCAGCGTGCTAGAGTCGACTCGGCTGAAGCAGGAGTCGACTCGGCTGAAGCAGGAGTCGACTCGGCTGAAATAGGAGTCGACTCGTGAATAGTAGTCTGCCGGCACTGTAGCTGGGAGTCGACTCCGCACTGTAGCACTGAAGTTGGAGTCGACTCGAGATCACTGTAGCGCTGAAAATCAACTCTCTGTCTTTTTGTTTGTTCTCAGTCGGAGTCGACTCGTAGAGTATCGGAGTCGACTCGAGCACTGTTTCTTGAAACTCTAGAGTGCCAGAGTCGACTCTAAACTTTCCGGAGTCGACTCGAGGACTATTCTTTTGAATCTTTCTTTGAATTTGCTCCTTCAACTTGAATCCTTTGAACTTGAAACTTGGGCCAATGAAGTGAAGCTTTCTTCCAACTTTTTTTGAGAGCTTTTGAGGCCTTCTTGTATTTTTCCAACTTGCTATGTTCCTTGCAAAATAAATTATCTTTCTTCTTGCAACACAAACATTAGTAATTATACTTCAAGGTTTTGTGATCATCAAAATCAATCTTTAACTCAATCTTTGGGTCATCAAAGACTGCATTTTTTACATTTATCTAGTGAAAAGGCAACTTTCATACTGAAGCTACTATGATAAGAGCTCAAACGATATTCATATATGCTACATATGCGATGGTCTCTTCAAAATTTTCCCCATATTCTTTAGAATCTAACCTTGTCTTTATTTTGTATGTCAAATTATAACTAACAAATGATTTTCGGTGAGGCAAATCATGGAGATCCCATGTTTTGATACTTTGAAAAATAAATAGCTCGTTTACCATAGCTTGTTTCCTACTTGGATCAGAAACTATCTCAAGATAAGACTGTGGCTTATGATAAGTGAATACGGCAAAAATGAGAAACATTGATGATCATGAATGTGTTTGGGTGTGTGCCTTTCTCATTGTGAATATTGAGGCTTAGGGTGTAATGGATCAGTCTCTATCATTATGCTAAGATGAGGTGCAAGTGGTTTAGACATGAATATCAATAACATATTTTGAAGATTCACTTATTAGATGACAAATGGAGTCTCTCCAACAAGGGTCAAAAAATAGGAGTATGTAGGTGATGGAGCAGATGCGAAATGAGATTTTGGGAGATTAGAGAAGCGCATATGTTCCCAAAAAGTTGCATGTTCCTGAGCAACAAGGACATAGCATCTATAACCTTTCTGTTGAATGAGAAAACCTAAAAAGAAACATGCAACAGATCTTTTGGACAACTTATCTCACTCTTTTTAGAAGAAGAACAAAACAAGTAGAGCCACAGACATGATGCATCCTATTAATTAAATATATAGACATTTGAACAACTTCACCCCAAAATTCAAGATGTGTAAAGGATGAGAAGAAGAGTGTGAGTAATTTCAATGATATGACAATGTTTCCTTTCAGAAACACCTTGTTGTTGTGTTGTCTCAACAAAAAGATAATTGAGGTAAAGTTTCTTATATTTTAAGCAAATTATGAAGGCATTTGATAGGTATCCAACACCAAGATTAGATCATAATATTTTGGTGGTCTTAAAAATTGAGTTTTGGTCATGGTGCTGACTTTAAGATAAACCTTCAAGATATCCAACTTGGAGTGAAGCAAGTAGAACCAAGTATATCTTCAATAGTCATCTATGAATAACATATAACAAGAACTTCCTCCCGTATATGGGAGTGTATCAAAACAAAAGAGGAAACATGTTCATTTTTATTAATGGAACAGCATGATGCTTGGCTAATTGACAAGTAACATATGAGGGAACATTTGAAAATTGAACTGATTCTACATTAATTCCATTTGCTATCATATAGCGCAACCTAGAGAAAAACACATGAATTAACATATTATGCGAAATCAAATTAGTTGAATGAGCAGAACCAACAACATAAACTATGAAGGTTGACCAGGAACAATGAGTTTCTCCACAATAAATAGTTTTTCCACTATAGTCTTCCCTCTTTATGGCTTATCCCAACTGTTAGTAGCCTGCCCATGCCGCAGAAAAATTTCAAAAATTTCAGATGCAGCGGAAGAGGCATGCGCGGGATCAACCGTTCATCGCATGAATGTTGTTCAAAAACCGTTCGTAGATAGATAAGGATTAAAAACTTTTTAAAACATTAGAAGATCAGATCTTCACCTTGTGCGGGTAGATGATCACCGCAAACGGATGATCGTGGTTTGGGATGAAGGTTCGCTTGAAGCCGTTCAAGTGTCCGGCCTCTACGGGTATCCACACGAAGCAGGAATCGATCCAAGCTTTCTATCTCCCTGAGGTGCTAGCTCCCTTGCAGAGATAACTTTGATGGCTGATGTCCTCCCTCTCAATCAACCCTTGATTGTGCTTGGGAGGAGGAAGAAGAAGGATGAAGAGATGAAGAGGATCAAAGCCCTTGGCAGCCTTCTTCTCTTTTCATGCGTTGGAGCCAAGGAAGAAACCCAAGAGGAGGGAGACGCCAAGAGTTTTCTTCCCTTGCTGATGGCAGCTGAAACAAAAGGAAAAAGAGGAGGCCACGGCTGGAGAGGAGAGGGATTCTCACAATTAGGGCGCCTCCTCTTTACCCCCTTTTAAAGCATCTAAGGCTCCTACAAATTAGGAGCCCTTTGATGTTATGCCATGTGGGGCGCCTCCCTTTCTTCTTGCTACACCAAAGGAATCAAAGAGGAGGGGCGTGATCCCCTCCTTCTTGTGATGCCCTAATCCTCCTCTAAGGAGGATTAGGTGTCCCTCTTATGGCTAAGTCCTAATCCAATTAGGCTTTAACTAAATCATGAATCAATTGGGTTCAATCTATACTAGTCCTAATCAAATTAGAACTTGAATGAACCATGACTCAATTGAACTCTTCAATCTTAATCCAATTAGGAGTCATGTTGATTCATTAGATTAATAATTAATTAGAACTTAAGAAATCCTAATCCAATTAGGACTTGTTTAATTCTAGTCCTAATCCAATTAGGACTCTGATTTGAATTCCAAGTCCTAATCTGATTAGGACTCTAGGAATCCTACTTCAAGTAGGAATCCAAATTTAATTCAAAACTCCTAATCTAATTAGGATTGTAGGAATCCTACTCCAAGTAGGAATCCTAATCCTACTCCAAATAGGATTCCCAGTCCAAGTAGGAATCCCAGTCCTAATCCAATTAGGACTCTAGAAATCCTACTCCAAGTAGGACTCTTGTTTTAAGTCCAATTAATTAATTTCCTTTGTTCCTTCTTCAACTTATTATCAATCGAATTGATTACTTGTGATTCTTAATCACGATTCAACCATCGGATCGGTCAATACCTCTAGTGTGTGTGACCCCATAGGTTCTACTCTGACTGGTAGTGAGATATATTGTGATCTCTATCACAATATCATTGAAAACTCCTTTCAATGGATTAGAACGATTCCAACTCTACTCATTAGGATTTATCGATCATCGAGATAATCCCTGTGAGTCCCACCATCCACCAGTAAAACCTAGCAGCATGTAGTGGCTACCCAGTAGAATAGAATGATGAACCTCTAGGTGCAGTTATCATGTGATACAGTCCTTCTATCGTGGATCCCTATAAGATGGAGGTCATGGATAACTCGTCAAACCTCTTCGTCTGTCATATGTCAAGATTTATTCGACTTAAGTTCGAGAGCGTGTTGCCCAGATAGACAACCCAAGAGGGGGGGGTGAATTGGGTTTTAAAATAATTTAGATAATTTAAAACGTTATGGATGATTAATTAAAAACTATTGCAAGTTATTTAATTAATTACTATGTGCTGTGAGTAATATGAAATGAGAAGAGGGAGAGACAATCAATCACAAACACAAGTTTTATAGTGGTTCGGAGCTATCCCTTGCTCCTACGTCCACTCCCCAAGTTTCTCTTGGGAATTCACTATAACCCCCTTGGATTACAGCCGGTTGTTTTGCAAGCTCACAACCAAACTTGTTGTTTTACGAGCTCACAACGAACTCGGTCGGTTTTTCCAGGCTCACCGACTAGAACCGTCACCGATTGTTTTCCCGGGCTCACAATCAAACCCTTACACACGTTGGTTTTAAAACCGGCTCACCAACCAACCTTGAACCCCTTGATTCAATCCCCTGATTGAATCAAGTAAATACACGAGATGGAAGAAAACAGAAAATAGCTTCTCAAAAAGCAGATTTAAAACAATATAATCGTAAAGGAGTTAGAAGCCCTCAAACGCTTTTAAGATGGTGAAGAGGTGTGGCTTCTGGAACTCCGGTCTCCTCTTGAAAGAGTGGTCGACTTGAAAGCAGGAGGAGGAAGCTTTGAATGCTGGGAAGATGTTGGTGGAGCAGTAAATGCAGATCTCCCCTTTTTCTCGTTTAAGAGCACTTGCAAAGCTTGAAAAACTCGAATGCTTGGAGTGGAATGTGTATTCTCTGTCTTGCTACAGTCTTCTGTGGCTATTTAAGCCAACCCCCACGGAAACTAGCCGTTACTCTACTTTTTCTGGCTGTTCTGCACACTCTGCGCAGCCTGACAATGTGACCGTTGGTGGGTTGGAGTCGACTCGCGCGATCAGGAATCGACTCGGCTGTAGCAGGAGTCGACTCGAGCTTTTCCGGAGTCGACTCGGCAACTGTTCCAAGTTTGAATTAAAGTTGCCGTCTTGACTGGGAGTCGACTCGTCTTGACCCGGAGTCGACTCGCCAACTTCTGGCGCTGACCTGGCAATTTTGGAGTCTGCTCATCCTCTGAAGTCCATGGACCCAAATTTGAATTTTGTCCACTCGAGTCGACTCGTCTATCTTGGGAGTCGACTCGAATCTCAGAGCCCGAACTCCCGATTCTCTGACTTTTGGCTCATCCAGTCTTGGAGTCGACTCGAACTTTCTTGGAGTCGACTCGGCTCTCAGTTTCCGAAAGTTGGTCTTCTGCCTTTTGACGTGAAGCTTGTCTTGGAGTCGACTCGAGCTGTCTGGGAGTCGACTCGAATCTCAGAGGCAGTAACATGGTTTTCTGTCTGTCGATGGTCGCACAGTCTTGGAGTCGACTCGCGTACTGCGGGAGTCGACTCGAATCTCAGAGTCCATAAAACGCTCTCTGACTTTTTCTTTGTGTACCGCTGGGAGTCGACTCGCGTTCCACTGGAGTCGACTCGAATCTAAGATCTGAAAAACTGCTCTTTTATCCTTCTGTCTGTTTTCAGTCGGAGTCGACTCATACTGATTAGGAGTCGACTCGAGCTCGTGCCAGTGACCTTGATACGCTTGGAGTCGACTCGTGAAACTCGGGAGTCGACTCGAATCTCAGACATTGGTTCATGCAGAGTTCTTAACTTATCCAAAAGGTTATGAACCAAGTCTAGAGACACTGAGCAGGATTTTCACTGAAACACTCAATTGAATTCATTAGTAATCACACGATATACTCAAATGCTTTGAGCTCATCAAAATCAAACGGGGTTTTAATCAATCACTCCATAATCTCCCCCTTTTTGATGATGACAAAACTTTGAGTATATGTAAAATGAATTGCTCAATAAGTAATGAAATAAAATCCATAAATGAATTCAAATGTCTGAAAAATTTAATTTATCCAAGTTTGAAAGGTGTGAAACATTTAAATTTCGGAGTTAAAGCTCCCCCTTTCATTTGGAATTATATAAGCCTTCATATTATGCAATCAATTGTTTGGCTTATATGTTATTAATGATTTATCTTGATTAAAATTCAGATTCTCCCCCTCAACATATGCATTCAACTAGTTTTGATTTTCTGAATTTCCTTTTAATGCTTTGAAATTTTTGAACTGAATTTTTGTTTTTAGAGGGAAAATCTGTCAATTTGTTCTTGAGTACGATTCAGCTAATCTCCGAATATTCCTTGAATAGATTCTGGAGATTACTCCATTAGGAGCTCCAAAAGACAGATAATGAGCCTCGAGGTACCGAATCCACTGAGAACAAATTTGTGTGTGTTTTTAAGAGTTCTTTTACATATTTTATCCATATTTCTCCCCTTTTTACATATTTTATACATATTTCTCCCCCTTTTTGTCATCATATCAAAAAGGAGGCACTCACACACAATCAATGGCACAAATGGCACAATCAAACATCAAATGGCACAGTCAATTGGCACAGAAATGAAGATAAGATGTCTACTCATTGTATTGATATGAAGATGAATACATTTGAGCATACTATAAGTAAAGCAAGAACAATACAAAAGAAGACAAAACACCACTCAAAATCATCTATGACCTCCTCGAGGATGTGGCTCCACCTCTCGAGGATACATCTCCTCCTCTGGAGGATGTAGCTCCTCCTCTCGAGGATGTGGCTCCTCCTCTCGAGGATGCATCTCCACCTCTCGAGGATGTGACTCCTCCTCTCAATCGGCTCTGCTCCATGAGGAGGGCGACTGCCTCTGTCACATGGCCAAGCTGTGTGATGATAGACGTGGTGGCTCTGCTGTGCGTAGTGGAAAGCTCGGTCACCGACGTCTGAAGCCCAGTCACCGAGGTCTGAAGTGCATCCAGCTTGTCGATGAGTACATTCGACAAGCGCTCGGCCCCCTCGGTGGTGGTGTGCATGTCACGGCCTATCTCCTCTCGAAACTGTCGAGTGGTGCTCGTGATCTTACTCATGTTGCGGAACTGGGCCTGCATCAAATCCCTCATATTATATATCTCTTCCCGCACTTTAGCCGTCATGTCTGTTACGGCGGTCAAGGATGGCACCAATGCAGAGGATGGAGTGGGAGCAGGAGTGGGTGCAGGAGTGGGAGCTGGCACGGAACCTCGGAGCTCCCGGAGCAGCTCGTCTCTCAAATCTCGGACGATCTCCTGCCGCAGCTCCCGGAGCTGCTCTGGATCAATACGGACCTCCATAGGTGGTGGAGCTGAGGAGGAAGGTCCGGCAGAGGTAGTAGGAGCAGGAGGAGTGGATGGAAGGTCTGGATGGTCTGGGGAGTCTGGGTAGTCAAAATCTGGCTCAGGACTGGGTGATGGTCTGGTGGTCTGAGCAGTGAGAGTGGACTTCCTAACCCAGATCCCGTCTTTCTTCCGAAATTCCATCCTGTGCATGGTCCCCGTACCCAAGCGATCAGTCCATCGCAAGGCACGAGAGGGTTCCCTCTCAGGAATGGAAATTTCGTACTGCCTGAACAGGAGAGTGAATATCATCCCGTATGGGAGGGAGAGCCTAGGTCTATCCAGGGGCTCACACATATACCTATAAATGAGCTTGGGGAAGTTGACCGGGGTGTCCTGAAGAATGTAAGACATAATAGCTAGGTCCCTCTCATTCACAAAATCAAATCTCCCTGTCTTAGGGAAGATGGACCTGGACAAAATGCTCAAAAGGATTCTCACTTCAATAGGAAGTGAGCTAGCAGATACTTCATCTAGGGGGGACTGAGGTGGCTGCCCTAAGACGATCGTAAGGGCCTCAAATCTATCCTCAGGATGTGCAGGAGCTACCCCTACTAATGGAAGGTGGAGGATATGGGCAATGAGATCCTCCGTGACACGTAATGGGACACCTAATACGGTGCCCTCAATACCTCCATCTCCCCGATGGACGGTACTGTAGAACTCTTGAACTAGGCCAGGATAGGTGGGAAGGTCCAAGGTGAGGAAGTACTCTAGACCCTGGGCTCTAAGCCTATCGCCTATGGTGAATCCTTCCCGGGAGAGGAAGTCGAAATCGACATACCTCCCGGTGGAGACGGCCTTCCCGGCCAATGGTCTAACATGAACCACCCTAGGCGGGGAACGATCCGGAGGTGGTTGCCTCGCGGGATCATGCCGCGCCTTGGAGCGCCGCTCGGGAACGGCCGCGGGACGGGACCTCTTCCTAACGACGGCCTTACGAGGCATCTTGACCTAAACGGGAAGAAAATACCTTGAGGACGATGAAGGACGGACAGAGGAAGCTCGGGACGGACCGGAAATGACCTAGGAACGGACGGAAACTCAATGTCCGGCGAAGAATCGACGGGAGAAGGCCTAGGAGACGATCGGGGATGACCTAGGAGTCGGCTCTAGGGCTTTGTGAACAGTGGCGGCTTGAGGAAAAGTGTTTGCGAAACGACAAACCTAGGGTTAAAAAGTCGGATCCCGACTGCGAGTCGACTCCCCTGAGTCGCGAGTCGACTCGACCTCGAGTCGACTCCAGAATATGCGCGAGTCGACTCCTCCTTTGCTGCCAACTTTGCGAGTCGACTCCCGCAAATGCGCGAGTCGACTCCCCCTTAGGAGCCGGCTCTGAAACTTACTCGAGTCGTCTCTAACCTTGGCACGTATTTAAAAATCATGCTATAGCCGTGCCAAATGAGGGAAAATCACCTAATTAAGGACTGATTTGATGATCATTGAATAGAAACTCTATTTTAACCTCATCAAAATCAATTAATCTAGTGGAAACTCCCACTAGGATGGATCAATCACTCCTAATCCCCTTCTAAGCACACTAAACCTCTCTTCACTTAGGGGTTTTGTGAAAATATCTGCTAATTGATTATCAGTACACACAAAGTGGAGTGACACATCACCATTCAATACATGATCTCTTATGAAGTGATGTCTTATCTCAATGTGTTTAGTTCTTGAGTGTTGAATTGGATTTTTAGTTAGATTTATGGCACTTGTGTTATCACAATTAATGGGGATTGCATCTTGTTTAATGCCATAATCTTCTAATTGTTGTTTAATCCATAAGATTTGTGCACAACAACTCCCGGCTGCAACATATTCAGCTTCTGCAGTGGATAATGCAACCGAGTTTTGTTTCTTGCTAAACCATGAGATTAGGTTTTCTCCTAGAAATTGACAAGACCCGCTGGTACTTTTTCTATCAAGTTTACATCCAGCGAAGTCTGAATCTGTGTACCCTATTAAGTTTAGACTAGATTCTTTAAAGTACCACAGTCCTATGTTCTTAGTTCCTATTAAGTATTTAAAGATTCTTTTAACTGCAGCTAGGTGTGATTCTTTAGGATTAGCCTGATATCTAGCACACATGCACACACTAAACATAATATCAGGTCTACTTGCAGTAAGATACAGTAAAGAACCTATCATACCTCTATAAAGTTTTTGATCGACGGATTTACCTGATTCATCTTGGTCTAACTTACATGATGAGCTCATGGGGGTGCTGATTGATTTGTTTCCCTCCATATCAAACTTCTTGAGCATCTCCTTGATATATTTTGCTTGATTGATGAAGATGCCTTCTTCAGATTGTTTGATTTGAAGCCCGAGGAAGTAGTTCAGCTCTCCCATCATGCTCATCTCAAACTCACTCTGCATCAAATCAGCAAACTCTTCGCAGAGGCGATTGTTAGTAGCACCAAAAATGATATCATCAACATAAATCTGTACTAATAACATATCCTTATTTTGCTTTTTCAGAAATAATGTTGTGTCTACATTTCCCCTAGAGAATTCATGTTCTAATAGAAATTTACTAAGTCTCTCATACCATGCTCTAGGTGCTTGTTTTAACCCATAAAGTGCTTTGTTTAGTTTATACACATGATTAGGGTATTGATGGTTTTCAAAACCAGGAGGTTGTTCTACATACACCTCCTCATTAATATACCCATTTAAAAATGCACTCTTTACATCCATTTGAAATAGTTTGAAATCCTTAGAGCATGCATATGCTAATAATAGTCTAATAGCCTCAAGTCTAGCTACGGGAGCAAAGGTTTCATCAAAGTCTATACCTTCTTCTTGATTATAACCCTTTGCTACTAGTCTAGCCTTATTCCTTATAACAATTCCATTTTCATCTAGCTTATTTTTATATATCCATTTTGTACCTATAATTGGATATTCAGAAGGTCTCTCTACTAGTTCCCACACTTTGTTTCTAGTAAATTGGTTTAGTTCTTCTTGCATTGCATTTATCCAATTTACATCATTTTCGGCTTCTTCTATATGTTTGGGCTCAAAGTGTGAAACAAAGGCTAGATGATTATTCAAATTCCTAAGGGATGCTCTAGTCCTAACCGGTTGTGATGGATCATCTAGAATTAGTTCCTTAGGATGCCCATGAGCATACCTCCAAGCTTTTGTTAACCCATGATCCGCTATAGGCTCTTGGTTTGATGATTCTCCTTCAATCAACTTTTGATCATCTTGTAATCCCATCTCATCTATCTTTTCTTCAAGTATTTCAATATCATCATCAAAATTAACCTTCTTACTAGATGAGATGTCACTAGAGTCATCAAAAACTACATGTATAGATTCTTCTATAACTAGGGTTCTTTTATTAAAGACTCTATAGGCTTTACTAGTTGTAGAATAACCTAAGAATATTCCTTCATCAGATTTAGGATCAAATTTCCCTAGATTATCTTTCCCATTATTATGTACAAAACACCTACATCCAAAAACATGAAAATAGTTAACCTTTGGTTTTCTGTTTTTCCACAGTTCATATGGTGTTTTCTTTATGATGGGTCTTAATAGAACTCTATTTAATATATGGCAAGAAGTATTAATGGCTTCTCCCCAAAAGTACTTAGGGAGGTTACTTTCACATAACATCGTTCTAGCCATTTCCTCTAGTGTTCTATTTTTCCTTTCCACAACTCCATTTTGTTGTGGTGTCCTAGGTGCTGAGAAATTATGGGTTATCCCCTTTTTACTACAAAATTCATCAAATAATTGATTTTCGAATTCGGTACCATGGTCACTTCTAATAGCTATAACTGAGGATTCTCTAGCATTTGTTACTTCCTTATGGAACTTCTTAAACATAGAAAATGCTTGATCCTTATGCGCTAGAAACATGACCCATGTGTACCTAGAGTAATCATCTACTATAACTAGACCATATTTATTTCCACCTAGGCTTGTTATTCTAGTTGGACCAAATAAGTCCATATGTAATAGTTCTAATGGCCTAGAGGTAGAGACACATTTTATAGATTTAAATGAGTTCCTAGATTGTTTGCCAAATTGACATGCTTCACAAATTTTGTTCTTTTCAAATTTTAATTTTGGCAAACCTATCACGGAATCTCTTTTAACAAGTTTAGTTATTGTGTCCATGCTTGCATGACCTAACTTACGGTGCCATAACCAACTAGCATCACTTTCTTTAGTTTCATTAACAACTAAACATTGGTTATGTTTTGCTAGATCTTCTAGGTCTACCACATATACATTTCCATGTCTAATCCCTTTAAAAACTAAGCTATGATCATTAGGATTTGTTATAATGCATAGTGATGGTTTAAACATAACATCATATCCTTTATCACATAATTGACTAATGCTTAACAAGTTATGCTTAAGACCATCAACATATCTAACATTATCTATAAAAGTAGAAGGGGTGATTTGAACTTTACCAATACCAATGATGTGACCTTGGTTGTTGTCTCCAAAAGTCACAGCACCTCCCTTCTTAGCTTCAAGGGTGAAAAATTGATCTTTATCACCCGTCATGTGCCTTGAGCAGCCACTATCCAAATACCAGCAATTTTTGTTGACCTTGGCTGCAAGACACTCCTACACAAGCAAATCATGTCATCTTAGGTACCCAAGTTTTCTTGGGTCCTTCATGGTTAGTCAAGTTGGTTCCTTTTGGAACCCATACCCTTTTAATTTTTCTTTTAGTTTTACTTTTCCTAAAATTACATACATTTGCTTTATGACCTATTGTACCACAACAAAAGCAGGTTATTTTCTTAGTTTTTGTTTCCCCAGCTTTAACAAAGAAGTTACTAAGAAGTTTTTGCTTATTCCTTGGTTTATACCCTAAACCCGCTTTATTAAATACCGCACGTTGACTATTTAGTATCATGTTTAATTTTTCAGAGCTATATGTGAATTTTTCAACTATGGGTTTATATTTGTTAAGTTCTTTGGTTATTGTTTGTTTTTCGGCTTTTAGATCATTAAGTTCTTTAGTGAGATCCTTATCTAAGGTTTGTTTACATTTTTTAAATTCTGAAAATTCCTTAGTTAGTTTTTCATTTTCTTTAGTTAAGGTGTTAGTCTTTTGAGTTAATAGTTGGTTACTTGTTTTAAGTTCTATATTTTCTTTGGTGATTAAATCCTTATCCTTAACTAATTTATTGTATTTATGTAAGTATGATTGATTAGCTAATTTTAGTTCTTTATTCTTAAGATTTATGGCCTTATATTCTACCATCAGTTCATTAAATGCATCATAAAGTTCATCAAAAGAAAAATCGGAATGCGTATCGGAAGTTACCTCGTCTTCGTTGGCCATGAAGCAGAAATTGGCCTTTTCTTCTTGTTCCTCGTCAGATGAGGAGGATGATGAGTCGGAGTCGGATAGTGTAGTGACAAGAGCTTTCTTCTTCTTGTACTTACTCCCCTTCTTCAGTAAGGGGCATTCAGCTCTTATGTGACCCGGCTTCTTGCACTCGTAACACCCAATCCCCTCGTTTTCTCTTTCCTTACCTTTGTCCTTCCGGTAGAAATTTGAGGGCCCTCTCCTTTGATGATAAGACTTCTTGTGGTTGATGAATTTCTTGAATTTGCGCACAAGAAGAGCCTCACCACCATCTTCCTCATCTTCTTCTTCTTCACTGCTGCTGCTGCAAGATAAGTCCTTGTTAGAAGAAGTAGATTTTAAAGCTATTACCTTTTTCTTATGGGAAGACTCTTCCTCGTTGTGTTGTTTCATGGTGAGCTCGTGAGTCATCAGGGATCCAAGGAGCTCTTCAAGTGGAAGCTTGTTCAAGTCTTTAGCTTCTTGGATCGCCGTCACTTTAGCTTCCCAAGACCTTGGTAGACACCGAAGGATTTTCCTGACAAGATCACTGTTAGTATAACTCTTGCCAAGGCTTTTTAGGCCATTGACAATGTCAGTAAACCTAGTGAACATACTAGTGATTGTCTCATTAGAATCCATTTTAAATAGTTCATACTTATGAACCAATATATTAATTTTGGATTCTTTAACTTGATTTGTGCCCTCATGGGTCACTTCAAGCCTATCCCAGATCTCTTTTGCAGAGTTGCAAGTAGAGACCCTATTGAATTCATTTCGGTCTAAGGCACAATAAAACACGTTCATAGCCTTAGAGTTTAGTTGTGCCTTCCTCATGTCATGTTCATCCCAATCCTTTTCTAGTTTGGGTACCTTGACACCATCTATATATATGGACGGGATGTATGGGCCATTTACTACAATGGTCCACATCTCATAGTCTTGGGATTGGATGAATATTCTCATCCTAGTCTTCCAATATGAGTAGTCAGATCCATTGAAGAAAGGGGGTCTTTGGGTGGACTGACCCTCAATGTGAGAAGATCCAAATGGGGTTGTCATTTTGATCTTTTAACTCTTGAGTGGAAGAGTTTTTGGCTCTGATACCACTTGTTGCCCAGATAGACAACCCAAGAGGGGGGGGGGGTGAATTGGGTTTTAAAATAATTTAGATAATTTAAAACGTTATGGATGATTAATTAAAAACTATTGCAAGTTATTTAATTAATTACTATGTGCTGTGAGTAATATGAAATGAGAAGAGGGAGAGACAATCAATCATAAACACAAGTTTTATAGTGGTTCGGAGCTATCCCTTGCTCCTACGTCCACTCCCCAAGTTTCTCTTGGGAATTCACTATAACCCCCTTGGATTACAGCCGGTTGTTTTGCAAGCTCACAACCAAACTTGTTGTTTTACGAGCTCACAACGAACTCGGTCGGTTTTTCCAGGCTCACCGACTAGAACCGTCACCGATTGTTTTCCCGGGCTCACAATCAAACCCTTACACACGTTGGTTTTAAAACCGGCTCACCAACCAACCTTGAACCCCTTGATTCAATCCCCTGATTGAATCAAGTAAATACACGAGATGGAAGAAAACAGAAAATAGCTTCTCAAAAAGCAGATTTAAAACAATATAATCGTAAAGGAGTTAGAAGCCCTCAAACGCTTTTAAGATGGTGAAGAGGTGTGGCTTCTGGAACTCCGGTCTCCTCTTGAAAGAGTGGTCGACTTGAAAGCAGGAGGAGGAAGCTTTGAATGCTGGGAAGATGTTGGTGGAGCAGTAAATGCAGATCTCCCCTTTTTCTCGTTTAAGAGCACTTGCAAAGCTTGAAAAACTCGAATGCTTGGAGTGGAATGTGTATTCTCTGTCTTGCTACAGTCTTCTGTGGCTATTTAAGCCAACCCCCACGGAAACTAGCCGTTACTCTACTTTTTCTGGCTGTTCTGCACACTCTGCGCAGCCTGACAATGTGACCGTTGGTGGGTTGGAGTCGACTCGCGCGATCAGGAATCGACTCGGCTGTAGCAGGAGTCGACTCGAGCTTTTCCGGAGTCGACTCGGCAACTGTTCCAAGTTTGAATTAAAGTTGCCGTCTTGACTGGGAGTCGACTCGTCTTGACCCGGAGTCGACTCGCCAACTTCTGGCGCTGACCTGGCAATTTTGGAGTCTGCTCATCCTCTGAAGTCCGTGGACCCAAATTTGAATTTTGTCCACTCGAGTCGACTCGTCTATCTTGGGAGTCGACTCGAATCTCAGAGCCCGAACTCCCGATTCTCTGACTTTTGGCTCATCCAGTCTTGGAGTCGACTCGAACTTTCTTGGAGTCGACTCGGCTCTCAGTTTCCGAAAGTTGGTCTTCTGCCTTTTGACGTGAAGCTTGTCTTGGAGTCGACTCGAGCTGTCTGGGAGTCGACTCGAATCTCAGAGGCAGTAACATGGTTTTCTGTCTGTCGATGGTCGCACAGTCTTGGAGTCGACTCGCGTACTGCGGGAGTCGACTCGAATCTCAGAGTCCATAAAACGCTCTCTGACTTTTTCTTTGTGTACCGCTGGGAGTCGACTCGCGTTCCACTGGAGTCGACTCGAATCTAAGATCTGAAAAACTGCTCTTTTATCCTTCTGTCTGTTTTCAGTCGGAGTCGACTCATACTGATTAGGAGTCGACTCGAGCTCGTGCCAGTGACCTTGATACGCTTGGAGTCGACTCGTGAAACTCGGGAGTCGACTCGAATCTCAGACATTGGTTCATGCAGAGTTCTTAACTTATCCAAAAGGTTATGAACCAAGTCTAGAGACACTGAGCAGGATTTTCACTGAAACACTCAATTGAATTCATTAGTAATCACACGATATACTCAAATGCTTTGAGCTCATCAAAATCAAACGGGGTTTTAATCAATCACTCCACAGAGCGGAGAACTCTTTCTCCACTGTGCAATCTACCCCGGCCGAGGTCTTACGAACTCAGTCTTATAAATCACATAGGATCTCTCCTTATCTATCAAGGTCGATAAATTCCTTATAGGTGCATACCCTACTCCTACAGTGAACCTACTGCAGCCAATCTACACTGCATGGACCTATATGGCTAAAGACCATGTATATGTGCAGTCAAACTACAATAACCTCACTGTGAGTAGCCGAAGCATCGCAGGTCAAAGGACCAGTCACACTACTGCAACATCAAGCAAGTCACTGACGAGTGGATAGACATCCAAGTGACTTCTTATTTTGGTCACGCTCAGTACCCTTGTTCTTAACAAGCACCTGCACTATTACTTCAGTGTCGCCACACTGTGGACTCGAGTCTCGTCCATCCATAAGGAAAGCAATGTGTGCACTGATCAGATCGATCACCGTCCTTATGATGATCCATTGATCAAGAGCATTCAGAAATTAATCACCAATGATGCATGGCTCAAATTCTTAACTCTTAAGAATATGCATCATCATCTTATTAATTCTTGGACGATTCATAGACACATAAACAATATGAATAAAAAGATGCCTTTTATTTATTCAATAATAAATAGTCAAGTACAAAATTATGTCTCTAGAATTAACAATGCGTCAGCCAGATTGGCTTCTAGGGCATACATCTAACAATCTCCTACTTGCACTAAAGCCAATTGGTCATATATCTTAGGCCCATCTTCTCAAGGTGGGCTTTAGTCTTTTGCTGACTCAGCTGCTTAGTAAATGGGTCTGCCATGTTGTCCGCGGAGTCTACTCTCTGCACCTCAACATACTTCTTCTCAACATAGTCGCGTATGAGGTGGAAGCGCCGCTCTATGTGCTTGGACTTCTGATGAGACCTTGACTCCTTAGCAAGAGCTATGGCGCCATTATTATCGTAGTAGAGGTTATGCCATCTGATGTCATCACGTCCAACTCTGCAATGAATTTCTTGAACCAGAAGCCTTCTTTAGCAGCTTCAGAGGCGGCGATGTATTCAGCTTCCATAGTAGAATCAGCAATGATCAGTTGTTTAGAACTTTTCCAATTCACCATACCACCATTGCACAAGAACACATTCCAGATGTTGACTTCCTATCATCGACATCAGTCATGAAGTCTGAATCTGTGTACCCTTCTACCTTTAACTCTGATGATCCTCCAAAGATCAAGAATAAATCTTTAGTTCTTCTCAAGTACTTAAGAATATTCTTCACAGCTGTCCAGTGTTCTTCACCTGGATTCGACTGATATCTGCTTGTGACACTCACAGCAAGGGATAGATCAGGTCGTGTACATAGCATGGCATACATGAGGCTCCCTATTGCTGATGCATAGGGGATCTTGTTTATGCGTTGAATCTCTTCAGATGTGTTGGGGCACATCTTCTTGGAGAGATGAATTCCATGTCTTAGGGGTAAGAGACCCCTTTTAGAGTTTTCCATGCTGAACCTTTTCAGCACTTCCTCTATGTACATCTTCTGTGATAGGCCAAGCATCCTTTTAGATCTATCTTTATAGACCTTTATTCTCAAAATATAGGATGCTTCCCTAAGGTCTTTCATGGAGAACTCTTTTGACAACCAGACCTTGACCGTGGTTAGCATGGAAATATCATTTCCTATCAGGAGGATGTCGTCCACGTACAGTACGAGAAAAACGACAGCACTCCCACTAACCTTTTTGTAAACACACGGTTCCTCTTCGTTTTTGATGAAATCAAACGTTTTGATTGCGTCATCGAAACGAGTGTTCCAACTCCGAGATGCTTGCTTTAGTCCATAGATGGACCTTTGCAGCTTGCAGACCTTGTGATCTCCATCACTGAAAGTGAAACCCAAAGGCTGTTCCATATAGATATCTTCATCAAGATATCCATTCAGAAAAGCAGTTTTCACATCCATCTGCCAAATTTCATAATCATGAAATGCTGCAATGGCAAGCAGTGTACGGATGGATTTTAGCATGGCTACAGGTGAAAAGGTCTCCTGATAGTCAATACCTTCGCGTTGACTATACTCTTTCGCTACCAGCCTTGCCTTAAAGGTCTATACCTTTCCATCCGAACCTATTTTCCTTTTGTAGATCCATTTACATCCAATAGGTACAATACCTTCTGGTGGATCCACTAAGGTCCAGACCTGGTTGGAATGCATGGAGTCTAACTCTGACTTCATGGCTTCCAGCCATTTCTCGGAATCGATATCTGATATCGCCTCGTTGTAGGTTTTGGGATCCTGTATGTGATCCCTATCTCCCACTAGGAACATTTCCTCGGTATCCTCTTCTAGTATACCTAAGTATCTATCAGGAGGATGGGAGACCCTACTAGATCTACGAGGTGGAGGAGGGACAACGTGTACTGGCTCTGTATGAATGGGTTCTATAGGATCCATGACTCGTTGCTTTTCAGAGACTTTCTCTTCAAGCTCAATTTTCCTCTCACTGCCTTTATCAAGGATAAACTGGTTTTCCAAGAAGATGGCGTGACGGCTCACAAACAGATTGTGATCCTCTGAGATGTAAAAATTGTATCCTAATGACTCTTTAGGATATTCTATAAACGAGCACTTATGGTCCTAGCCTCTAGCTTGTCCGCCTGTAGTCTTTTGACGTGGGCCGGACATCCCCAAATCTTGAGATGATCAAGACTTGGTTTCTTACCATGCCATATCTCATACGGTGTGGTAGGAATGGATTTAGAGGGAACTCTATTCAGTAGATATACTACGGTAAGTAAGGCATCTCCCCAAAGAAACATTGGTAGATCAGTGAAGCTCATCATGGACCTGACCATATCCAATAGAGTCTGATTCCTCCTCTCTGACACCCCGTTGAGTTGAGGTGTACCCGGAGGAGTCCATTGTGAGACTATGCCATTGTCCTTGAGATAGTCCCGGAATTCTCCACTAAGGTATTCTCCTCCTCGATCTGATCGAAGAGCCTTAAGAGGTTTTTCAGTTTGTTTTTCTACTTCATTCTTGAACTCCTTGAACTTTTCAAAAGATTCAGACTTGTGTCTCATAAGATACACATACCCATACCGTGAATAATCATCGGTAAAGGTAATGAAGTACGAATAACGTCCCCTGGCTCGCACATCGAATGGGCCATACACATCTGTGTGTACCAGGGTAAGTATTTCAGTGGTCCTCTCCCCATGTCCTACAAAGGGCAATCTAGCCATTTTTTCTTGAAGACAGGACTCGCAAACTGGATATGACTCGGAAGTCAATGAGCCGAGAAGCCCATCTTTATCCATTTTGTTCATTCTGTCCTCTCCAATATGGCTAAGCCTGAGGTGCCACAAATATTTTTGGTTTATCTCATCCCTGGATCTCTTGGATCCTTTGGCACTCACTTCTTGCTCAGACACATTTACAGATACATCCATATGCAAATGATAGAGATTGTCAATCATAAAACCACGTGCGATTATTTTATTTCTGAAATAAATAGAACAGCAGTCTTTGTCAAATGTAAAAACATGACCTTCCTGTGCAGACATGAAACAGAAATCAAATTTCTGCTAGCAGCAGGTACATAATAGCAGTCTCTAAGTAATAAACTAAAACCAGACGGTAGTTGTAGATGGTAGGTGCCCACAGCCACAGCAGCAACTTTTGCCCCGTTGCCAACCCGAAGGGTTACCGCACCTTCCGCCAGCCTTCTACTTTCCTTTAGACCCTGCATGGTAGTGCACAAATGAGCACTAGAACCAGAATCTATAACCCAACTAGAAGTAGAAGAAACTGTTAGATTAGTTTCAATTATGAGCAAGTCTATACCTTCTGAAGGTGTGTCACCTTTCTTGTTCTTCAGGCTCTCGAGGTATGAAGAACAGTTTCTCTTCCAGTAGCCGTCGACATTGCAGTGGAAATATTTTTCTTTGTCATTAGCCTTTTTCTTTTGAACTTCCTTCTTTGGCTTCTTGTCTTTCTTCTGCTTCTTAGCAGGCTTCTTTTTCTTCCAAGTAGACTTTCTCTTGGAACCAGAAGTCAACTCAGCAGCAAGGACATTGCCCCTTAGCAATTATAATTTTCAGATCTGAAAACTAATTGATTATCTTATGACATAGGTTGCTGATCATGCTAATCATGATTCTAAACTTTGTAATCCCATTAACAATGCAATTAGAATCATCTTTTTATCACATAAAAATCAGCATGCAAAAATCAGCACCCTAGAAAAAATCTGCATGCAGAAAATTTTCAGCATGCATGATCATTTAATTTTCAGATCTAATAAGCCTATTAATAATTAATCCTTACCTTAATCTACGATGCCTAGGCTCTGATACCACTGTTAGAACCCGCCCATGCCGCTGATATTTCAAAACAAAATCAGATGGCAGCGGAATTGGCATAAGCGGGATCAACATTCATCGCATGAACGTGTTTCAAAAACCGTTCGTAGATAGACAAGGATTAAAAACTTTTAATCTAATTAGAAGATCAGATCTTCACCTTGTGCGGGTAGATGATCACCGCAAACTGGAGTTCGTGGTTTTAGGATGAAGGTTCGTATGAAGCCGTTCACACGTCCGGCCTCTACGGGTATCCACACGAAGCAGAGATCCGATCAAAGCTCTCTTGTCTTCTCGGGGTGCTAGCTCCCTTGCAAAGACTTCTTTTGATGGCTGATCTCCTCTCTTTCTTTCAACTCTTGAATGTGCTTGAAAGGAGGAAGAAGAAGGAGGGATAGAGGAAGAGGAACGAAGCCCCTGCAGCCTTTCTTTTCTTCCCTGCGTTGGAACCAAGGAAGGAGGCCAAGGAGAGGTGCACGCCTCTTCTTCTTTTTCCCTTTGCTGATGGCGGCTGAACCAAGGAAGGGAGAAGGGTGGCCACGACTTAGAGGAGGAGGAATTCTATTCACCTAGGGCGTCGGCCCCTTGTCCCTTTTTATAGCCATCTAGGGCTCCTACAAATTAGGAGCCCTAGACTAGTTTCCTAAGAGGGGGCGCCGGCCCCCTCTCTTCATGCCGCACCAAGGAAACAAAAAGGGGAGGGGCTTGCGCCCCTCCCTCTTGGTAAACCCTAATCCACATTAAGTAGGGTTTGGAATGCCCTAATGTGGTCAAGCCCTAATCCAATTAGGGTTAGCCCAAGGGTGAACCAATTTGGATCCAATCTAGGTAAGTCCTAATCCAATTAGAACTTAAATCAATTTTGACTCAATTGAACTCTTCAATCCTAATCCAATTAGGAGTCTTATTGATTCATTAGATTAATAATTAATTGTGACTTAAGAAACCCTAATCCAAATTAGGACATATTTAATTTTAGTCCTAATCCAATTAGGACTCTTATTTGAATTCGAAGTCCTAATCCAATTAGGACTTCTAGGAATCCTATTCCAAGTAGGAATCCAATTTTAATTCAAAACTCCTAATCTAATTAGGATTGTAGGAATCCTACTCCAAGTAGGAATCTCAGTCCTACTCCAATTAGGATTCCCAGTCCTAATCCAATTAGGACTCTAGGAATCCTATTCTAAGTAGGATTCGTGTTTTAAGTCCAATTAATCAATTCCCATTGTTCCTTCTTCAACTGAATATCAATCGAATTGATTACTTGTGATTCCTAATCACTATTCAACCATCGGATCGGTCAATACTTCTAGTGTGTGTGACCCCATAGGTTCTATTCTGACTGGTAGTGAGAAATATTGCGATCTTTTATCACAATATCATTGAAAACTCCTTTCAATGGTTTGGAACGATTCCAACTCTACTCATTAGGGTTTATCGATCATCAAGATAATCCCTATGAGTCCCACCATCCACCAGTGACACCTAGCAGCATGTAGTGGCTACCCAGCAGAATAGAATGGTGAACCTCTAGGTGCAGTTATTATGTGATACAGTCCTTCTATCGTGGATCCCTACAGGACGGAGGTCATGGACAACTCGTCAAACCCCATCGTCTGTCATATGTCAAGATTTATTCGACTTAAGTTCGAGAGCGGAGAACTCTTTCTCTACTCTGCAATCTGCCCCGGCCGAGGTCTTACAAACTCAATCTTATAAATCACATAGGATCTCTCCTTATCTATCAAGGTCGATAGATTCCTTATAGGTGCATACCCTACTCCTACAGTGAACCTACTGCAGCCAATGTACACTGCATGGACCCATATGGCTAGAGACCATGTATGTGTGCAGTCAAACTACAATAATCTCACTGTGAGTGGCCGAAGTACCGCAGGTCAAAGGACCAGTCACACTACTGCAACATCAAGCAAGTCACTGACGAGTGGATAGACATCCAAGTGACTTCTTGTATTGGTCACGCTCAGTACCCTTGTTCTTAACAAGCACCTACACTATTCCTTCAGTGTCGCCACACTGTGGACTCGAGTCTCGTCCATCCATAAGGAAAGTAATGTGTGCACTAATCTCATCGGATCGATTACCGCCCTCGTGATGATCCATCGATCAGGAGCATTCAGAAATTAATCACCAATGATGCATGGCTCAAATTCTTGACTCTTAAGAATATGCATCATCATCTTATTAATTCTTGGACGATTCATAGACACATAAACAATATGAATGAAAAAGATGCCTTTTATTTATTCAATAATAATAAAGTTAAATACAAATTATGTCCCCGAATTAATAATGTGTCAGCCAAAATTGGCTTCTAGGGCATACATCTAACACCAATAAACATAAACCATTAAAAATCTATCTACAAAATAGTTATGCAAGAACCCATAACACATCAAAAATATAAATCAATAAGAGCAAAGGTTCAGAATTTACTTCAAAGAAAGTAATACATCAAAGGTTCCTTCATCACCCTCCCTAAGTAATTAGCCCTCCATAAAAGACATTAGCCACTTTTCTTTTTTTTTTCCTTTTTCTTTTCGGAAACAGGGCATCCCCTATTTCTTTTTTTTCCTCTCCTCTATTTTTTTTTCTTTTCAATCGCAGGGGCCCTCCCCCCAGCCGAGAAAGAAAGCTCCCTATATCTCCTGATGGACCCCCTGATCACACGGGATGCTCCTCTCGTGTTGGCTGCCGAGGATCCCGGACGCGGAGAGGCTCAACCATAGAAGATTGGAGAGGCGGAAGAACCGGGCGGACGCATGTGACACGGGCTCGGCTGAAGCACGGATGGCTCAGAAATGGAAGGGGCCGATGGATTGCGCTGAAGATCGGACACGTGGAGACGTGGATCACTCGCGGACGGCCGGGATTGGGATTCGGATGATGCGTGTGACCTTTGCTGGGGCTGAGACGCAGATCTGGAAGACCCCCGGATAAGAGCTGATCGCAGATGCGGAGGATCGATGCTAGGATTCGGATGATGCGCTGGATGGTCGCCGAAGGAAGCTGAGACGCTCGGGAGACTGCTGCGAACTGGGACTCGGATGCAGGATCCATGCGGGCGGATGCGTGGGGTGAAATCGTGGACGGTTGCATCGCGGGAGGGAGCTGATCGCGCGTGGAGAGGAAGCTGGGAGCTGATCACACGCGGAGATGCTCACGAGATGTTGGGCTGCACGCGGACGCTGGATGAACACGTGGACCCCTTTGAAATGAGGAAAGAGGGGAACGCGGGATGCTATGAATTCGGAAACTGGCTGCAGAATTAGATTCGGACGCACTGGATGCGGACGTGGAAATGCTCGGGATGCATTGCGGACGGCTGAATCTGGGCTCTGTTCTGCAGTTAGGAAGATGCATTCTTTTAAGATGAATTTATATAAAATAATGATAAAAATTATAATAAGTGCTAAGGATAAAATATTTAATCATGCAAATGTTAACACCTATTATTTATCATTATTTTGCTAGCATTAGGCTAAGTTAATGGGTACTTAGATCGCACTTTTGTGCTCTCATCACACCCCCCAACTAGCTTATTGCTAGTCTCTAGCAATTCAGAGTAAACAATAACATAAGAGTACAAAAAGTGTTGGTTGATCCTTTGATGTTTTATTAGAACTAATTGCATAAAATTAAGATAAATACTCACTTTCATAGGAATCACGATTGCACTTAGCACGTGCAACAAGCCGTTAAACCCCTAAGTTACCCTAGTGGACGAGTGTTGTCTCGTGAGGGTTTTCAGGATGCTACCCACAAACATCATGAATGATATGACATGAGATTCTAATAGAAATATGAAATAAATCTTAAGCTAATACACATGTAATTAATTGATATATATTTTCAAGCATGGCAACTATCAAAGCAAGGAAAAAAATGATCATGTAGTGTGCATGAAAATCGCATGATTTTCTCAGAGTACTAATACCTCCACCACAACCGGGCACCGCCTGAGTTTTAGGTGCACTACTCAAGTTCACAAATGTTTTCTACAATTTGTTAGAACCTGATCCATCAAATTTTCAGAATATCACATGTTGTCTAAATTTGTCAAGAATGGTTCGTATGTAAAGAAAGAGCTATCAATCCCAACTAAACAATCCGGGTACACAGAGGTCCAACACAATGGAGTCAAACCAGTCACTACCACATGTCACTAGGTTCAGCCTAACCAACTCATTCATGCTTATTTTTATTTCATTTCATTTTTTTTTTTTCAATACACATGACAACTACAGCTATCCAACCCCATTAGGCTCTAGTAAGGTCCATGTAGCGAGTCTTTCAGTCAATGACCCCCGATCCAGTTGGCTCAAGACATTAGGTGAAATACCCCTCGGACTTAATTACTCGAACCAGACTACGCCACGAGGCCAGACTTGTCATCATAAGTATTTTTTTTTTGAATAATAATTATGCAAGAAAAGAGATGGTAGACTGAACCATATAAATATTTTTATTATATATGTGACTGCATCGTGACTATAGGTCAACCAAGGTCGGATCATAAGGCACCTAAGTAATCTAGTCGGGATATTCAACCTCTATCTTTATGTGAAAACCAAATCCTGAACCTTATGGTACGAACAAGGATACTCATACTTCTTTTATGGATAAGGCTAACAAAAATGCAGTTAACAAATATGAACTCCTGAGGCCTTCCTATTGTCATTAAGTACATGTGTGGGGATCTAATAATAGGTCTCTGATCAGTCATAGTATGCATGTGTTCCTTGCCTTAATAGTTGCGCAAACTCAATATGAAAATACATGTGCATTTGCTCAGAAAAGAAAGTAATAGAATAAATCAAATGCAAAAACAAGTTTTTTTTTTTTTTCAAAATATTGCCCTCCCCCAACTTAAACATTGCATTGTTCTCAATGTAAAAGATACAAGAAACGATATATGAAAGACAATAGAGAAAATAATATTGGAGAGAAGAGTAATATCTTGAGCTGTTGATTTCCAAAAAAGAAGACCTACAAAATAAAAAGAAAACTAGAAATAAAAGAAAAAAAAATAATTCTAGCTAATATACACATACCTTGGTCGTCATGCTCAGTCATAAGAAGGCTCCCCCAAGGAAAAGTTGTTCTCTTCATCTGCAAAATTCTCAAGAAAAGGTTTTAATCTGTGTCCATTTACCTTAAAAATTTTGCCATCCTGTGGATTCTTAATTTCAATTGCCCCGTGTGGAAAAACAGTTTTTACAATGAAAGGACCTGTCCATCTTGATCTTAACTTTTCAGGAAACAGATGTAAGCGAGAGTCATAACAAAGAACTTTTTGTGCAGGTTCAAAAGATTTTCTTAGCATTGATTTATCATGCCTAATTTTTATTCGTTCTTTACAAAGTCTAGCATTGTCGTATGCATCCCGACGAATTTCATTCAACTCACTTAATTGTAATTTTCTAGCTAAACCAGCATCTGATAATTCAAAGTTTAATTTTCTAATGGCCCAATACGATTTATGCTCTTTTTCAACAGGTAGATGACATGCTTTTCCATAGACTAGCCGATACGGAGACATACCAAGAATAGTTTTATAAGCAGTACGATAAGCCCATAATGCGTCAGAAAGTTTTAAAGATCAGTCTTTGCATGATGGATTCACCGTTTTCTCTAAAATTCGTTTAATCTCCCGATTGGCTAACTCTACTTGGCCACTAGTCTGCGGGTGATAAGGAGTTGCAATTCTATGAGTGATACCGTACTTTCGTAACAGGATCTCAAAAGGCTTATTACAAAAATGTTTTCCCCCATCACTAATTATAACCTTGGGCATCCCAAACCTAAAAAATATGTTTTCTTTAAGAAATTTTAAAACTGGTTTGTGATCATTTGTTCGACAAGACACAGCTTCTACCCATTTGGACACATACTCAACACCAACCAAAATGTACTCATATCCAAAAGACGGTGGGAATGGGCCCATGAAATCGATGCCCCACATATCAAAAATTTCAATAGCAGTAATGGGTTGAAGAGGCATCATTTGCCTATGAGTTAAACTTCCAACACGTTGACATGGGTCACATGTCCTACAGAACTCGTGGGCATCTTTAAATAGTGTAGGCCAATAAAAACCACATTGTAACACCTTAGCTGCCGTTTTCTTAGATGCAAAGTGTCCTCCGCAAGCACTAGCATGACAAAAAGAAAGTATACTTTGCATCTCATGATCCGGTATGCATCTTCTAAAGATTTGATCATTGCAATACTTGAACAAATAGGGGGCATCATAATAATAACTCCTTACTTCATGCAAGAAATTATTCTTATCATTCGATCCCCAATGCTCCGGCATCCGGTTCGTGACAAGAAAGTTTACAATATCAGCATACCATGGCATAGTAGAAAGTGCAAACAATTGCTCTTCAGGGAACGAGTCCTTGACGGGCAACTGTGGCACCAAATCATGAACAACTAGCCGTGATAAATGGTCAGCAACCACATTCTCTACTCCCTTTTTATCTTTGATAGTGATGTCAAATTCTTGGAGTAGAAGTATCCATCGTATTAAGCATGGTTTGGCCTCTTTTTTATCCAGTAAATATTTTAGCGCTGCATGGTCCATAAAGATAACAATAGGAGCACCAAAGATATAAGAGCGAAATTTGTCTAATGCAAATACTACTGCAAGCAATTCTTTCTCGGTGGTGGTGTAATTCATTTGAGCATCATTTAAGGTTTTGCTTGCATAGTAGATGACATATGGCTTATTATCCTTGCGTTGTCCTAGGACAGCTCCTATCGCATAGTCGCTAGCATCGCACATGATCTCAAAAGGTAATGACCAATCAGGTGGTCGCACGATGGGTGCAGTGCTAAGCATAGACTTCAGCTTTTCGAATGCCTCTTGACAGGTTTCGGTCCAATTGAACGGTGTATCAAGGGATAGGAGGTTACATAATGGTCGAGCTATGATACTAAAGTTCTTGATGAACCTCCTATAAAATCCGGCATGACCCAAAAATGATCTAACATCTCTAACCGTCTTGGGTGTAGGTAGCTTGGCGATTAGGTCAATCTTAGCTCTATCAACTTCCATGCCCTTCGATGAAACAATATGTCCTAGGACAATTCCCTTTGGCACCATGAAGTGGCATTTCTCCCAATTCAGTATCAGATTTTTTTCCATGCATCGAGCTAAGACTGCTTGTAAATGTGACAGGCAATCATCAAAAGAGTCGCCAAAAACAGAGAAATCATCCATAAACACTTCTAAAAATTTCTCGTTCATATCTTCAAAAATGCTGAGCATGCATCTTTGGAATGTCGCAGGTGCATTACACAACCCGAATGCATCCGACAGAAAGCGAATGTGCCAAAAGGACAAGTGAAGGTAGTCTTCTCTTGATCTTCTGGTGAAATCTCGATTTGGTAGTACCCGGAATAGCCATCGAGAAAACAATAGAATTTGTGTCCTGCAACTCTTTCCAAAACTTGGTCTAGAAAGGGTAGGGGAAAGTGATCCTTCCTAGTGACCAAATTCAATTTTCGGTAGTCAACACACATGCGCCAACTCGTCGGAACACGAGTTGGAACTAGTTCACCCTGCTCATTTTTGACTACCGTCAGACCTGCTTTCTTGGGCACGACTTGAGTAGGACTCACCCACTTGCTATCGGAAATTGGGTAAATAATACCCACGTCAAGCAACTTGAGGACTTCTGCTTTAACCATATCTCTCATCGTAGGATTCAACCTGCGTTGCATTTGCCTTGTGGTTTTGGCATTGTCCTCCAAATATATCCGGTGCGTGCAAATTAAAGGGCTAATCCCCTTCAAGTCGGCAATAGACCACCCTAAAGCTCCTTTATGATTCTTTAGAACACCAAGAAATTTTCTTTCTTGGGCATGATCAAGATCAGATGAGATGATTATAGGAAAAGTGTCCTCGGGTCCAAGAAAGGCATACTTGAGTTCCTTCGGTAAAGGTTTCAACTCGAGCTTAGGTGCTTGTTCATGGGATGGTACTATCTTTGCTTCTCGAGGTGGCAACTCTTCAAATTCCTCTATTCTCGATCTCCACCCATTGACCATCATAACATCCGAATTATCTAAAACAGGTGGGACCACATCATCAGGAGTACCTTTAGAACACCAATCTATCAAACCATTGTCGGCCGATTCAGTAAATGTTTCTTTTAACAGATATTCTTCCGCAATGGTTTCAACCCATTCAACTTCCTTACTTTCTTCATGATCACTGGGTTGTTTGCCTATACTAAAGACGTTCAGTTCCAAGGTCATATTGCCAAAAGAAAGCTTCATGACATCATTCCTACAATTGATCAATGCATTAGAAGTTGCAAGGAATGGACGTCCTAAGATAACCGAAATCTGAGATGGTGAATTGGAAGCTGGATGTGTGTCCAGTACGATAAAGTCAACAGGAAAATAGAACTTGTCTACTTGGACCAACACATCTTCGATAATCCCTCTAGGAACCTTCACTGATCTGTCAGCTAATTGTAAGGTCACAGTTGTTGGCTTCAACTCACCCAAACCGAGTTGCTTATATACCGTATATGGCAACAAGTTCACACTCGCTCCTAAATCTAGCAATGCTCGCTCAATCCTAAAATTGCCAATGATGCACGAGATAGTTGGGCAACCTGGATCCTTATATTTAGGGAGAATGTTATGCTGTAAAATCGCACTCACATTTTCAGCCAGAAATGTCTTCTTCTTGACATTTAATCGACGTTTGACAGTGCACAAATCCTTCAAAAATTTTGCATATGAAGGCACTTGTTTAATTGCATCAAGAAGAGGTACATTGATTTTTACTTGCTTAAAAAGCTCAAGAATTTCAGAGTTTGGTTCAAGCTTTTGCAAGGGCTTTAATCTTTGTGGAAATGGTGCTGGAAAAGGACATTTGATTTTTTCAGTAGATGTTGGTGCTTCAGTTTCTTCGTTATCCTTTTCTTTTGTCTTTGGAGGGTCAGAATCAGGTATGACTTGTGTTTGTTCTGGGACTGGTCGGTCAATAACTTTTCCACTTCGCAAAGTTATTATACTTTTCGCTTGTTCTTTATGCGAAGTTGAAGATGATGCATTGCTACCACCATAGACTTGAGGGTTAGGTTGTGGTTGAGCTGGTAGCTTACCCTTCTCTTGAGCACTTAAAGCAGTGGTCAGCGTTGTCAGTTGATTTCTTAATTCATCATTAATTTTAGCTTGACCTTGCATGAAAGATTGCAAAGTTTCTTCAAGACTGAGTTTTTGAGGGGGTGCATGTGCATAATGAGGGTGCGGAGGTGGAGGAGTTGGGTTATATACTTGTTGAGGTTGGTCATTCCTCTACCTGAAATTTGGATGATTCTTCCAACCAGGGTTGTAAGTACCCGAAAAAGGATTATTGAAAGATTTTTGATAGGTATTCATAACATTGGCCTGATCGTGCAAGACTTCCTTGAATGCGGATATTGTGGTGGTGAGATGGCCAGGCATCTCACAAATCCTACAACACTCGCTGTTATGTTCTACGGTCTTGACGGGTTCAATCCTTCTAAGTTCAATTTCCTCTACCTTTCTAGTAAGGGCTGCCATTTTAGCCTGAATATCATTCTGAGTACTAAGGTTGTAAAGGCCCCCGCGTCCAATGCTAGTAGGCTTAGGCAAAGGTTTATTCACTCTATCCCCTGTATCCCATAATTGTGCAGTCTCTGCGAGAGAGTCTAAATAGTCCCATGCCTCATCGGGTTGCTTTTCCAGAAATAGACCATTGCACATAGTCTCTATAAATTGTTTTAACTGTGGAGACAACCCTTCGTAAAAGAAACTAATGGTTCTCCATGTTTCAAACCCATGATGAGGACAAGAGAGAAGCAAATCTTTAAATCTCTCCCAACATTCATAAAATGTTTCATGGTCTTTTTGTTGGAAGTTACTAATGTGCCTTTTCAAAAAGTTAGTCCTTTGTGCGGGAAAGAATTTTTTCAAGAATTCTCTTTGCATATCATGCCATGTTCCTAGCGATCTAGGTCTCAAGGAGTTCAGCCATGTTTTGGCTTTATCCTTTAAGAAAAAAGGGAACAAGGTCAATTTAAGGACATCTTCCGATATATTTGGCACTCTAAATGTGATGCTAATTTCCTCAAAATCCTTAAGATGAAGATAAGGATTTTCGGATTCCATCCCATGATACTTGGGCAGCAATTGAATTACTCATGATTTGATTTCAAAGTGTCCTACATTTTCAGGAATAATCATGCATGAAGGTTGACTAGTCCTAGTGGGATGTAAGTATTGTCGAAGTGTCATAACTGGGGGTCTACCATCATCACCATGGTGACTTCCTACATCATCAGGAAAATTTGCCATCTCACAAGGTGTGAGATACTGCGAAGGAATTTCAAGGATGTGTCCTAAGGGATGATCTAAAGTTGTACGACTTAATCGACCGGTGTCGTCCCTATTCCAACCTAGCATACAAAATTTAATTAAATTTTTTTTTATGTTTTTTTTAAAAAAAATATAAATATAAGTACCAACTAAAGATACCCTAAAACGACACCCTAAAACAAAAATCTATTCACAATCAAACATGCAACTAAACATTACACCTCAATTTCTAATGTTTTTCTTAAATTTTTAGATAGCTCCTAACTGGTTTGAAGAGGGCACCTAAGCCTCCAATCCGGTCTAATGAACCGAGTTGACCAGGTAAGCTCCCAGGTAAGTGGAGGGGTCACGATGCGTTCGCAAAGGTCCCACTTAAAACCCACTTACCTCGAACAGATGAACTGTCTCCCTTATAGGGACAAAGCTTGCCTAGACATCAACTAAGCCACAGAGCGAAATTGGTGCAACTTTCGGTGGTCTTCGTCCTATTGAGCTCGAATGTCCTTAGGGGTCAACGTCTAGTTGATTTTAGTTAAGCTTAGAATATTTATGCAATGGGGTGATTTTTGGGCTAAGGACGAGTGATGAAATTCCGACCTTATCTTTTTAAATGGGTTCAGCCCTTAGAATATTTTATGCTGATGCTTTACACTATATGCAACAATCAAGAGAGATTTTTTTTTAATGTTTTATGACATGACATTAAATTTCATTGAATAAGTGATCAAGCAAATTATTTATTTCTTTTTAAATTTTATGAGTTGAAGTTTGAAATTTGAATTCTGAAATTTGAAATTTGAAATTTTAGGTTTTTCCTCTTATTTTTTTTTAATTTTTGAATAATCACCCTTGATCTTTTCTTAAAGTTTTTTTCTTAAATTTTCAATTAGCAACAAGGGTTAATGAGATATGATAACAATAAAATTCTGATTCTAAAACAATTAAATGCAGAAAATTCAAAACAGAAAGCAGCAAGGTTTCAGAATGTCAATCAAACGGTTAATTACTTTGATATCAGAGTTTGATGCAGACTGTGCAGGGAATAAAAAAACACCAGTAAAGATTTTTTTTTTTTTGTTTTCGAAAGAAAAAGACTAACTAGTAAAGTACTAATTAAATCTAAAATTATACTAATAAATCAGCCGTTTTCCGGCAACGACGCCAAAAACTTGATGCGCTCGCAAAAATGTTTTCGCGAAACTAATCTCCCAAGTATAGCAGAATCGTACAAGTAGTAAAATCTCGGAAGTCAGAGGTCGATTCCTCAAGAAACGATTTATGAATTATTAGCGTAATTTTTAGATGTAATTTTTCAGTTGATTTTCAAAAATTAAAAGCAGAGAATAATAGATTAATAAACAAAGTTCAATCAAATAGAAATGGTTAGGGATCCGGAATCTCCCTTGATAATATTGCATTCAAGAATAAATCCTGCGATTCTTGATTAAGGACGTAAAAGTAGAATAGATCAAAACATGAAATATATTTTATGGACATATGAACTCTATTTCTAAGCATTCATCGTGCCTATTACATCAACGACAAATCAAATACTAAAGCAGTCCATGTGCCAATAAACATAAACCATTAAAAATCTATCTACAAAATAGTTATGCAAGAACCCATAACACATCAAAAATATAAATCAATAAGAGCAAAGGTTCAGAATTTACTTCAAAGAAAGTAATACATCAAAGGTTCCTCCATCACCCTCCCTAAGTAATTAGCCCTCCATAAAAGACATTAGCCACTTTTCTTTTTTTTTCCTTTTTCTTTTCGGAAACAGGGCATCCCCTGTTTCTTTTTTTTTCTCTCTATTTTTTTTTCTTTTCAATCGCAGGGGCCCTCCCTCCAGCCGAGAAAGAAAGCTCCCTATATCTCCCGATGGACCCCCTGATCACACGGGATGCTCCTCTTGTGTTGGCTGCCGAGTATCCCGAACGCGGAGAGGCTCAACCATAGAAGATTGGAGAGGCGGAAGAAGCGGGCGGACGCATGTGACACGGGCTCGGCTGAAGCACGGATGGCTCAGAAATGGAAGGGGCTGATGGATTGCGCTAAAGATCGGACGCGTGGAGACGTGGATCGCTCGCGGACGGCCGGGATTGGGATTCGGATGACGCGTATGACCTTTGCTGGGGCTGAGACGCGGATCTGGAAGACCCCCGGATAAGAGCTGATCGCAGATGCGGAGGATCGATGCTAGGATTTGGATGATGCGCTGGATGGTCGCCGAAGGAAGCTGAGACGCTCGGGAGACTGCTGCGAACTGGGACTCGGATGCAGGATCCACGCGGGCAGACGCGTGGGGTGAAATCGTAGACGGTTGCATCGCGGGAGGGAGCTGATCGCGCGTGGAGAGGAAGCTGGGAGCTGATCACACGTGGAGATGCTCACGGGATGTTGGGCTGCACGCGGACGCTGGATGAACACGTGGACCCCTTTGAAATGAGGAAAGAGGGGAACGCGGGATGCTATGAATTCGGAAACTGGCTGCAGAATTAGATTCGGACGCACTGGATGCGGAGTGGAAATGCTCGGGATGCATTGCGGACGGCTGAATCTGGGCTCTGTTCTGCAGTTAGGAAGATGCATTCTTTTAAGATGAATTTATATAAAATAATGATAAAAATTATAATAAGTGCTAAGGATAAAATATTTAATCATGCAAATGTTAACACCTATTATTTATCATTATTTTGCTAGCATTAGGCTAAGTTAATGGGTACTTAGATCGCACTTTTGTGCTCTCATCAACTACTGTTCAATCAGGCTATTTAAACAGTCCCACTTGAGAAATAGCCATTAGACACTGATTTATGGCCGTTCTGCACAGTCTGCACCTCCTAACAATGTATCCGTTGGGGTCGAAGTCGACTCGCTCGATCTGAAGTCGACTCGGCTGTTGCTGGAGTCGACTCTTGCTTTACTGGAGACGACTCGCCCACTATACAGGATTTGAATTAAAGTGTTGTCCCGTTCTGAAGTCGACTCGGCCAAACCTGGAGTCGACTCGCCAATATCCGGAGATGACTCGGCACTTTTGGAGACGGCTCATTCTCAGGATTTCAGAGATCTATATTTCTGCATTTCTTTCTCGAGTCGACTCGGATCATCTTGGAGTCGACTCGGCTCTCAGAGCCCGAAAACTGATCCTCTGTCTTTGGAGTTGAACTGCCTTGGAGTCGACTCGGATTATCTTGGAGTCGACTCGGCTCTCAGAGTCCGAAAACTGATCCTCTGTCTTTCGAGTTGAACTGCCTTGGAGTCGACTCGGATTATCTTGGAGTCGACTCGGCTCTCAGAGTCCGAAAACTGATCCTCTGTCTTTCGAGTTGCACTGCCTCGGAGTCGACTGGTACTTTGTTGGGGTCGACTCGGCTGACTTGGGGTCGACTCTCGTATTCTCGGAGTCGACTCGTTCATAGAGTCACTTTGTTTGGCTTTCTGCCTTTCAGTCTGCTTTCCTCTGAGAGTCGACTCTTGCATGTTTAGGAGTCGACTCGCCAAACTTCGAAGTCGACTCGTAACCTTCTGGAGTCAACTCGGTAACAGGGTCCAAAAAAAATTATCGTTCTGTCTTTCTGTCTGTTACCCTTTGGAGTCGACTCGAAACTGTCGGGAGTCGACTCGGCAAGCATCGGAGTCGACTCAAAATCGTCGGAGTCGACTCGGTGACAGGGTCTGAAATTCATCTTTCTATCCTTCTGTCTGTTCTCAGTCGGAGTCGACTCATAGTGTACCGGAGTCGACTCGAGCTTGTGCCAGAACCTCTGAAACACTTGGAGTCGACTCGCAAGCTTCCGGAGTCGACTCGAGCTTCAGATTTTGGCTTAATTGTGTTCAACACTTAGCCAAATAATCTTGAACAAAAGCTCGATGCTCTTAAAGATAAATTCACATATATTTGCCTGAAACACTAGATTGAATTCATTAGTACAACATGAAATATACTCAAATGCTTTGAGCTCATCAAAATCAAATAGGGGTATAACCAATCACTCCACATTCCTCTTCCTCTATCCCTCCTTCTTCTTCCTCCTCTCAAGCACATTCAAGAGTTTAAAGAAAGAGAGGAGATCAGCCGTCAAAATATATCTCTGCAAGGGAGCTAGCACCTCGGGGAGATTGGAGCATTTGGATTGGTCTTCTACTTCGTATGGATACCCGTAGAGGCCGGACATGTGTGCGGCTTCAAGCGAATCTTCATCCTAAACCACGATCATCAGTTTGCGGTGATCATCTACCCGCACAAGGTGAAGATCTGATCTTCCTAATGTTTTAAAAATTTTTAATCCTTATCTAACTACGAACGGTTTTTGAACAACGTTCATGTAATGAACGGTTGATCCCGCGCATGCCTCTTCCGCTGCATGTGAATTTTTAAAAATTTTCTGCGGCATGAGCGGGTTCTAACAAAAGGTAGAAGGATACACAGATTCAGATTTCATGACTGATATTGATGATAGAAAGTCTACATCTAGATATGTGTTCTTGTGCAATGGTGGTACGGTAAATTGGAAGAGTTCCAAACAACCGATCATTGCTGATTCTACCATGGAAGCTGAGTATATTGCCGCCTCTGAAGCTGCAAAGAAAGCCTTCTGGTTCAAGAAATTTATTGCAGAGCTAGATGTAATGCCATCAGATACCATCTCACTCTACTGCGATAATAATGGCGCCATAGCTCTTGCTAAGGAGCCAAGGTCTCATCAGAAGTCCAAGCACATAGAGCGGCGTTTTCACCTCATACGCGACTACCTCGAAAAGAAATATACCGAGGTGCAGAGAGTAGACTCCACGGACAACATGGCGGACCCGCTCACTAAGTAGTTAAATCAGCAGAAGACTAAAGCCCACCTTGAGAAGATGGGACTTAGATATATGTTTGATTGGCTTTAGGGCAAGTGAGAGATTGTTAGATGTATGCCCTAGAAGCCAATCTGGCGGACACATTATTAATTCTGAGACATAAATTTGTACTTGACTTTGTTATATTGAATAATAAATGGGCATCTTTTCATTCATATTGTTTATATGTCTATGAATCATCCAAGGAATTAATAAGATGATGATACATATTCTCAAGAGTTAAGAATTTGAGCCATGTATCATTGGTGATTAATTTCTAAATGCTCCTGATCAATGGATCATCACGAGGATGGTGATCGATCCGATCAGTGCACAGATCGCTTTTCTTATGAATGGATGAGACTCGAGTCCACAGTGTAGGGACACTGAAGTGATAGTGCAGGTGCTTGTTAGAGAACAAGGGTACTAAGCATGACCAAGACAAGAAGTCACTTGGATGTCTATCCACTCGTCAGTGACTTGCTTGATGTTGCAGTAGTATGACTGGTCCTTTAACCCGCGGTGCTTCGGCTATTCACAGTGAGGTTATTGTAGTTTGACTGCACATATACATGGTCTCTAATCATATGGGTCCTTGTAGTGTAGATTGGCTGCAGTAGGTTCACTGTAGGAGTAGGGTATGCACTTACATGGAATCTATCGACCTTGATAGAAGAGGAGTGATCCTATGTAATTTATTAGACTGAGTTCTAAGACCTTGGCCAGGGTAGTAATATACAGTGGAGAAAGAGTTTTCTCCACTATCGAACTCAAGTCGAATAAATCTAGACATATGACAGACGACGGGGTTTGACGAGTTATCCATGACCTCTGGTCTGTAGGGATCCACGATAGAAGGACTGTATCATACGATAACTGCACCTAGAGGTTCATCATTCTATTCTGCTGGGTAGCCACTACATACTGCTAGGTGTCACTGGTGGATGGTGAGACTCACAGGGATCATCTTGATGGTCGATAATCTCTGGTGAGTTGAGTTGGAATTGTTTCAACCCATTGAAATGAATTTTCAATGATATTGTGATAGTGATTGCAATATATCTCACTAACAGTCAGAATAGAACCTATGGGGTCACACACATTAGAGGTAATGACCGATCCGAATTGTGATTAAGAATCACATATGATCAATTAGATTGATAATTGGTTAACCCGCTAAGAGTTAGTGGTTAGAAGAAGAAATAATTGCAATCGGATTGCAATTTAATTTAATTAATTGGATTTAATTAATTGGACTTGATCACGAGTCCTACTTGGAGTAGGATTCTTGGAGTTCTAATTAGATTAGGATTTCAAATTAAATTAGAATCCTACTTGGAGTAGGATTTCTAAAGTCCTAATTGCCTTAGGGCTGAAATTTAATAAGTCCTAATTAGATTAGAATTTTCTTAAGTCCTAATTAATTTTAATTTTAATCTAATTAATTAAATGACTCCTAATTGGATTAGGATTGAAGAGTTCAATTGAGTCATGGTTCAATTAAATTCTAATTGGATTAGAATTTGGAGAAATTAAAATGGGTGTACATAATCCTATTTTGAATAGGATTGGACCCATCCTTTGGACCCAACCCTCCCTACTTGATTTGATCAACTAGGGGCTGACCATATGGGAGAAGAGGGAGGGGCCCACGCCTCTCCCTTGGCTTGTGGCGTGAAGGAAAAAGGAGGGGCCATGCCCCTCCTATTTGAATTCAAAATAGGGATAAAGATGAGCTCCTAAAATTTAGGAGCTCATCCTTATCCACACACCATAAAAGAAGGGGGTCAAGGGGCTGCGAATTTTTAAGTAAATTCCCTTCATTTTCAGCCGTGAAGACCTCTCCTCTCTTCCTCCTTTCATTCGTCATCAGCAAGAAGAAAAGAAGAGGAGGCTTTCATCTCCTCTTGGTCTTTCTTCCTTGGTTCTAGCATATGGAAAAGAAAAGGCTGCGAAGGGCTTTTTATTCTTCTTCCTAGATTCCTTCTTCATCTTCCTCTTCTAAAGGCAATCAAGAGTTGATTCAAAGGAGAGGATCTCAGCCATCAATAACCTTCTCTGCAAGGGAGCTAGCACCCCGGGGAGATCCAAAGGTTTCGATCGAATCATTTCTTCGTGTGGATACCCGTAGAGGCCGGATGCGTGTACGGCTTCCACTGAACCTTCATCAAATACCATGTGAATCAGATTTGTGGAGACCATCTATCCGCACAAGGTGAAGATCTGATCTTCTTAATCATGATTTTAAAATGATTTAATAAGAATTTAATCTAATATATCTATAAATGGTTTTAAAATATATTCATGCGATGAACGGGATATGCACAAGTCTTTCCGCTGCATATCTGAAAATTTTTGAATTTTCAGCGGCATGTGACAGATCCTAACAAAATCAGCTTATAATACATCGGTATATTTGATTTCAATAATGTGGTGGGAAGGATGCTCTTCGTCGGATGTCGGTTGGGAAGAAAGCACATTGTTGGGTCCTCGTTGAAAAGAGACGCTCATGGTGGGGTGGCAAAATGGAAAAAAAATTTCTAGCCGCTTAATCTCGAAGGAAAGAAGATTCATAGTGAGCAGATTTTTGACTACCTGCTCCAAGGCAAGCAGATCCAGTTGCCGAAGAGCATAAAATCCCTCAGCTAGAAGAATTGTGTTTGTGTATCGACCTCCTAGCCAAATCCTAGTAGATTTTACTCCTTACTAGATAATATATAATACTATTAGTTATTTCTTTTTCATACCAAATTTATTACTTCTTTGATTTTCTAGGAGCTTCTTGTACAGCATTGAGATCGACACTAATTATAATCTACATGAGGATCTTTAATTATACGTAATGCTAGGTACTAGGCTAAGTTGGACCTTGCATTGCCATGTTGGCTCCTAGCATATGGAATACACATCATATAGAAAATATTTGGAAGCTCCCTTTGATAAGGTTGGTCCCCAACCGTTGTGACACTTGTGGCTTGCATTATAAAGCCACTATAATTTTACCCTTCACTTCTAGGCAAATGATCAAGATCTAATGTTGGTAAGGATTTCTGGCTTCACTAGCACTCCTCTGTAACTCACCATGATTAACAATCTCAAATATCGTCTAGGTATTGATTGAAGTGTCCCTCAATAGTTTCGTATGCTACAACTTCATGAGCGTACCTTTTGCAATATCTCGATTAATGGAATCTGAGGGCTTTATTGAATTGTCTTAGGCAGTTATCTCTTAGTGAGCTAAGGGCTCTAACTTGGATTCTTCATACACTCTAGTTCTTCTATACATTAATCGATAAGCTGATTCATCCATCACAAGGATTGGTTTGGCCATCTTCTCCATACAACTCGTCAGAATATACTATGGCTTTGCATATTGGCTTTCAACCATAGAAATAAGTTGTTCGAATCATTCCAGTAAGGAAGTTGAATATATTGCATACTCCAAAAATGGCCTTAGTATAGCGACCACTTTCTTTGTAGCTACTTCATTAACATTCTTTGTAGCTACTCCAAAAATGGCCTTAGTATGGCAATTACATAGTTGTCTGATTGGAACCTGCATGAAAATGACTACATAGTGTCCTACTGACTCTAGATTGATAATGACTATACATTGTCCCATTGGTATTAGGGTGAAGATGACTATATGGTGTCCCACCGAACATATTGGAAAGTTTGTTGGTGCTCTTTCCATCCTATCTAAATGTGTCGCAAGGTATGGTAGTAGAGTTTCATCCAGGTGCAGTAGAAATAGTAATGGCAAACTAACTTTCGAGGGTTGGTGTGCACGGGCATGCACTAGTGTCAGATCAACTAGAAAGTGATTGAAGGAAGGATGGAAAGCAGCATAAATCTAAGTTCCTTGACCTTCAAGGACTAACACTATTGTCACACCTTTATTCAAAGATGATAGGTAAGGGGTATAGGGCTTGGGTACGGTAAAGAGGTGTAGTATAGGGCTATGGTAGTAAAAGCTAAGTTAGCTACTCCTAAAATAAAAATTATAGTAGACTAAGATAATATAAAATGCATTGAATTGATTGTCGAAGGGTTCTTAATACAGAGTACAAATTTCATATTTATACTAAAATAAAATAATTGCCCACTTTTGGTAGCTATTACCCATATCTATTGCTACTTTTGATGGTTATGGTAATTGACGCTAGTTATCTCCCACTACTCCATGACCACTAGAATGGCCACTTTGCATCAACTGTCAAATTGATACTGACACTTTATTGGTCTTGGCCTATCATAAAACCTCCTTTAGTTTGCTTTGACATGACCTTTGCTGTCTCTTCTTAATTATTCTACAGTATTATATTCTATTTTGAAATTTCTTTCATTGGCTTTTGTGGAAGCTAATTTAGAATTTCTTTTATGTATTTAGTGATTCTCTATTACTTATTCACGTTAACTTAATTTCAGTATATATTGTGAAAACTGGTGTATTAGGTTGCTTCAATGTACAAATAAGATGTGATTGTTGTGTTATGCCCATAATAGTGTTACTAGACTATCTATTATTCAAAATATAATCAAAGTATATCTAGCAATAAGTACCGCTAATAAAGTTGACACACCATTTTCGGTAGTCAAAACTACTGCCAAAAGTATACTAAAAGTTTACACAACTGTTAGCAACATTCGAAACCACCGCTAAAAGTTTAAATACCGGTTGAACAAATTTGAATGAGGTAACTATTACAATAACTTCGTAGCTTTTGGCGCTTTTGATGATGGTTAAAACAGCGGTGGCGCTTTTGGCGGCAGCTTAATAGTGCTGGAAAATTTTCCCGGCAATTTTCTACGCTTCTACCAACGGTTTTGGCTACTGCTAAATCCTCCTTTTCCTTCCATAAAAAAATATTTAGTACCAAAGTAAATCCCTCAAAATATCTTGAACTTTGATGCGAGCACAACAATTCAACAAGAGCTGGCATCCATTTGTCAATAGCTTATTGCTAAAATTCATAGTCTTGTGCGTACCATAAAAATAGTATTTTGCAACATGGTTTTTCATGACTGGTATGACAGCTGGGCCTTATGGTACCGCTCAACTTTTTTTTATATTTTTTTCAATAAAGAAGTTAGGATTGTCGTTAGGAAACATTTGCAAAGGAAAAATCTCTACTCCTCCATGCCAGACACATTGCAGCATGAGGAACCGTCGGATCCTCGACCAGTAGTCGAAAAACCAGGACAATCATGCGGTCGTGACTCGTGAGCGATTCCAGAATCCAACATGCAGTCCCCTCGCCGCCAGCCAAAGATAGCAAGAAGATACCGCTCCGTGCCCTTTTTGACCGCAATAAGGTCTCATCTTCTCTCCGCCATCTCCCAGGAACCAAACGACGTAAGCAGAGAAAAGCGAGAGAACCCTAGGGAGAGAGATGATGATATGGCTTTGCATACTTGGCTTTTCTTCTGGTGTGTGTGGGGATTAGCGTGGTGTACTCCGTACACCTGTGTATCCTGTGGTCCGCGGCGCTCAGGGAGGAGGCGGCGGCGGTGGAGAAGAGTAACATAAGAGGGTTGACGAAGGAGGACCTGGAGAGGCTGGAGGAGGGGAAGATAGGAGCGGGGGGCGGGGGAGAGTGTGTGGTGTGCCTGGAGGAGATGGAAGAAGGGCAGGCGGCTCGGGTGCTGCCAAGTTGCCGCCACTTCTTCCACCGCCCCTGCGCCGACGCCTGGCTCCAAATCCACCCAGCCTGCCCACTCTGTAGGGCCGATCAACTCCTTCCTCCTCTTCCTCAATCTGAACACCAATCCCAGCCCCAATATCCTTCTTGAGCTTGATAATCTCTGCATCACTGGCATTATATCAATTATTTCTACATTCATAGAGCTTCTATGTACTTGTTGTAACATAGAAGATTCCTTATTCTTACACCTTGTATTTCATCTAGGTACTATGTATTTATCGTAATGTAGAGGATTCTTTATTCTTCTTGTATTACATTGAGAACTATCTAGTGTACATAAAGTTTTCTGATATCTGCATGCATTTTGTGCTCTTCTTCTTGATCTTGCTTTTTCCCTCGTTTGTTATTGCTTATTCTCTTGTGTACGGTCGATTTGTTTAAAGGGATTTTGAGCCATACTCTGATAGAGAGCATGAAGGAAGCGTTATTTTGTGATGTTGTTTACTGTCGATTCTCGGTAAAGCTTCAAAGTTTGATGAAGTTGTTGTTCATGTGTGTTATGTTGGAAAATTTTAAATGCGCGCGGCTCGAGATTCGGCCGCGTGCGCGTTTGAATTTCGTGAAACGCATTTACGAAATTATCGCGGGCGCGTCCGCACCTTTCACGAACGCACTAGCAAAAAAAACTAAAAAACCCACGGACGCGCCCGCAAATAGACCAAAAAGCCCCTCTAAACACACCTATAAATATCCCTTGATTTAATTTCTTTCGAGACACAAAAAATTAGAAAAAAATATCAAAAAAATTCTGAAGAAAAGTTTTTCCTCTTAGCCACTTCTGATTTTTATTTTTCCAATTATATTTAATTATTTTATTCTTTTTATTTCGTTCTTTGCTAGATCTGCAAGTCCGATCGGGTTCGATTTAGAATCATCGTATCTCTGAGGAGGATTGCTATTTTGTGCTAGAATGGATTTTCTTTTGTGATAAAATAGATTTATTTTGATGCCAAAGAAAATATATGTACATTATTTCTTTTAAGAATTTCTATTAATTGTAATTATAGATTTATTTGCTTATTTAGGTGATATATTGCTAACAATCCAAAGAAGTGCTTCTTTATTTTTTTTTTGTTGGTAATATATAATTCAGTAAATTATTCTAAAAAGGTAATAATTTGTTTAACCTCCAAGAGGTTTATCATACCTCCATTTGAACTCCTCAAGAAGTAATTTTCAGATCCCATTTAAACAAAAAATTTGGAAATTGGTTAATCCATAATAACTAATTCATTGAATTAACAAATTAGATCTCAATTAGAATAATTATATTACTAGCACAAAATTAGTAATCAAGTATTCTAATAAGGTAATAAATTTTTATAATTTTTTGAATTGATATTTTAGATCTTAATTATAATAATTGATTTGCTAGTACAAATTTAGTAATCAATTATTCTAATAAAGTAATAAATTATATAATTAATTGAATTGATATTCTAAATCTCAATTACAATAATTGATTTGCTAGCACAAAATTAGTAATCAATTATTTTAATAAGGTAATAAATTATATAATTCATTAAATTGATATTTTAGATTTCAATTACAATAATTGATTTGCTAGCACTAAATTAGTAATCAATTATTACTAATTCAAAAAATTCAAACCAAAAATTCAAAAATTGATTGATGCATAATAACCAATTTAAATTTGCACTTAAGCTTTTCTAAAAATTGAATTTGTGTGATCTCTAATAATTATATCCACTAACTAATAGTGTCAAAGAAAAACTTATCAAAAAAGCATATGTGCCTAAGAAAGGCTAGTACTTAAGTGAGCCTAGTGCTCCACCACCGATCTGGAGCTAATCTTTTTATTATTTTTTGAATATATCAATTAGACATCTAAAGTCCAAAGTGATGCTCGGCTAGTAGTCGAAAAACCAGGACAATCATCGGTCGTGAGCTATTCAAGAATCCAACATGCAATCCCCTCGTCGCCAGCCAAAAATAGCAAGAGGATACCGCTCCGTGCCCTTTTTGACCGCAATTAGGTCTCATCTTCTCTCCGCGATCTCCGAGGAACCAAACGACGTAAGCAGAGAAAAGCGAAGAAAGCCCTAGGGAGAGAGATGATGATGATATGGCTTGCATACTTGGCTTTGTTTCTGGTGTTTGTGGGGATTAGCGTGGTGTACTCCGTACACCTGTGTATCCTGTGGTCCGCGGCGCTCAGGGAGGAGGCGGCGGCGGTGGAGAAGAGGAACATAAGAGGGTTGACGAAAGAGGACCTGGAGAGGCTGGAGGAGGGGAAGATAGGAGCGGGGGGCGGGGGAGAGTGCGTGGTGTGCCTGGAGGAGATGGAAGAAGGGCAGGCGGCTCGGGTGCTGCCGAGTTGCCGCCACTTCTTCCACCGCCCCTGCGCCGACGCCTGGCTCCAAATCCACCCAGCCTGCCCACTCTGTAGGGCCGATCAACTCCTTCCTCCTTCTCTTCCTCAATCTGAACACCAATCCCAACCGCAATCTCCTTCTTGAGCTTGATAATCTCTGCATCACTGGCATTATATCAATTATTTCTACATTTATAGAGCTTCTATGTACTGGTTGTAACGTAGAAGATTCCTTATTCTTACACCTTGTATTTCATCTAGGTACTATGCATTTACCGGAATGTAGTGGATTCTTTATTCTTCTTGTATTACATTGAGAACTATCTAGTGTACATAAAGTTTTCTCATATCTGCATGCATATCTGTGCTCTCCTTCTTGATCTTGCTTTTTCCCTCGTTTGTTATTGCTTATTCTCTTGTGTACGGTCGATTTGTTTAAAGGGATTTTGAGCCATACTCTATTAGAGAGCTTGAAGGAAGCGTTATTTGTGATGTTGTTTACTGTCGATTCTCGGTAAAACTTCAAAGTTTGGTGAAGTTGTTGTTCATGTGTGTTATGTTGGAAAAATTTAAATGCGCATTTGAATTTCGCGAAACGCGTTCACGAAATCACCCTCATCTTCTACTAGGAAATTTGTTGACGTCTTCAAATGTGGGCCCACAATATCTATACGACAGTAAAACTCGGCACAAGGCTGTTTTCTTCTGTCTCGTCTGACTACCCAACCTGAGGCTCAACTGGTGGACTCCGACGATCATCGGAATTATAGCGAGTTCCGTCGGCAAACGGTTGTATATGGATGAGCTCATGGTGTCGAGGTCGCGGAAGGCGCGGACACATCCGCAAAAAGACCAAAAAGCCCCTCTAAACACACTATAAATACCTCTTTATTTCATCTCTTTCGAGACACGAAAAATTAGAGAAAAATATCAGAAAAATTCTGAAGAAAAGTTCTTCCTCTTAGCTACTTCTGATTTTTATTTTTGCAATTATATTCAGTTTATTTTATTCTTTTTATTTCGTTCTTCACTGAATCTGCAAGTCCAATCGGATTCGATTTGGCTTCTTCCGAGACGTACTGAAGAAGAATTTTAGGATTGTCGTATCTCTGAAGAGGATTGTCGGAAGATCCGTACGTGAAGGCAAATACTTTTTGGGACAGCGTCTACATATTTCGACTTGCCTTCAATCAAGCTTTTTTTCTCTTACTTTTGTTTTAAATTTGATATTAGTAGATTTATAGGATTTGCAATTTTATGATTCAAATTTATTAAATGAATAGATTTATTTTGTGCTAGAATAGATTTTTTTTGCGATAAAATAGATTTATTTTGATGCCGAAGAATATATATATATATATTATTTCTTTTAAGAATTTCTATTAGTTGTGGTTATAGATTTATTTGCTTATTTAAGTGATATATTGCTAACAATCCAAAGAAGTATTTTTTTAATAATATATAATTCAGTAAATCATTCTAAAAAGGTAATAATTTGTTTAACCTTCAAGAAGTTTATCATACCTCCATTTGGACTCCTCAAGAAGTAATTTTCAGATTCCATTCAAACGAAAAATTCGAAAATTGGTTAATCCATAATAACTAATTCATTGAATTGATAAATTAGATCTCAATTACAATAATTATTTTGCTAGCACAAAATTAGTAATCAAGTATTCTAATAAGGTAATAAATTTTTATAATTCCTTGAATTTACATTTTAGATTTCAATTACAATAATTGATTTGCTAGCACAAAATTAGTAATCAATTATTCTAATAAGGTAATAAATTATATAATTCATTGAATTGACATTTTAGTTCTCAATTATAATAATTGATTTGCTAGCACAAAATTAGTAATCAATTACTCTAATAAGGTAATAAATTATATAATTCATTGAATTGACATTTTAGATCTCAATTATAATAATTGATTTGCTAGCACAAAATTAATAATCAATTATTCTAATAAGGTAATAAATTATATAATTCATTGAATTGATGTTTTAGATATCAATTACAATAATTGATTTGCTAGCACTAATTTAGTAATCAATTATTACTAATTCAAAAAATTCAAACCAAAAATTCGGAAATTGATTGATACACAATAACCAAAATAAATTTGCACTTAGGCTTTTCTAAAAAATGAGGTTGTGTGATCTCTAGTGATTATATCCACTAATTAATAGTGTCAAAGAAAAGCTTGTCAAAAAGGCATACGTGCCTAAGAAAGGCGGGTACTTAAGTGAGCCTAGTGCTCCACCACCGATCTGGAGCTGATCTGGTTATTATTTTTTGGATATATCAACTAGACATCTAAAGTTCAATATAAATATTAGTGCAATCTTTTGACATAAACTTTTTGTCTTCATTCAGGTTTTTGTCTCTTTTCTATAATCTTGAACCTATGGCCTCAAACACTAGTGATCACCTTAGTGCCTGATCGGTTCTTTCAATTTCAAAAATAAACCACGCAATAGCACGTATTCTGTGGGATAGTGATTAAGGGTGTCGGTCCACAGGGATTGTAGAATAAGTTATTTTTCTTTTAAAAATAAATCAAGAAGAAGAATTTGCTAACTTGATTTAACTAAATTAAACTACGAGTGCGAATTAGAATTTATCAGAATAAATGGATCTAGGGTTTGGAGTCCACCGCATAGCATTGCATCAGGATTTGTGTTCTTTATTTTTTTTATCTTTTGGAGAGGCATGCAATATTGGCTACAAGCCTTTTAAAATAAAAGCATAAAGAGTTCTAAGAAAATCCATCTTAGGTATAGCAAGAAGTGTCTACCTAATTATGCTAACCTAGGGTGCAATACACCTCTTCTTCCTAGGCATGGATCATCTTAGACTACTTTAGCAAACATGAATAGTAACTAGCATGCTCAAAGTTTAAATATCATAAAGAAATATTTCATTGAGAATTAGAATTTAAACAAGCTCCAAAAAAAAAAAGTAAGAACTACAATTGCCCTGTTACATTGATAGGGCTTCATCCAGCCCTAGACTAGATGTTTAGCTGCGTATGGCTTCCGGACGATCTCCCATCTTCATGTGAAAATCTTCCGCTCCCATTATTCCCAAAATATCCCAAAATATGTTCTCCCCTCCTCCTTTCTTTCTCTTTTTTTTTTCTTTCTTTTTCTCTGGTTCGGCCCTTTTTTCTCCCGAACAGAGCCTCCTCTGTTCTTCCCCCCCCCCCCGTCCCCTCTCCTCCCCTCTTCCTTTTATAGATCCCCACCAAGGATCAGCCAGCGGGGGATCCATGATTTCGTGTGGAGAGGAGGAAGAACGCGTGCATGATCGTTGGGACGGAATCCACGGGATCGGCTGGATCGATGGAGTTGACCGTGGGATGGAGGCGCTAATCCGGAAAAGAGCTAGCTGGGTGGCTAAATCATGGGAGTCTGGGATCTCGGAGAAGACGGGAACGGAGCTAGAGATGGATGCCGATTCGGGAGGAGCTGGGTTGCCGATTCGGGAGGAGCTGGTTACCGATTGTTGGGAAGGAGATTAATCCGGAAATGTTGGCTGCAGCTGGAAAGGCTCGTTGATTGTAGCCGGTTGGGATCGCGGAGGAGTGGTCGTTGGCTGCATTGACTGATGGCGGAACACCTGGGGATGAAGACGATGCCGCGTAGGTGGATGCGGAAGAAGGCGGAGGAGCTGGATGCGGTGGGCATGCGGTTGATGCGGCTGGAATGGGCTGATGGCGCTGGTGCACCGCATTGATCATGGAGCTGGGAGTTATTCGTGAGAGGATCTGGGAGGATCAAGGAAGGAGGGAATGAGGATGTTGGGATGCAATCCACGGAAAGGATGGATTCTAGAATCGGCTGGGATGCTGGGAAATTCGGAGAAGGAAAGAGAGGATCTCGGCTCTTGTTCTGGAACAGGGGATGAGGGAAACAAAAATAATAATAATAATGTGGGAGATGAACACGGGAATGAGGGAGGATATGTGAATTTTCTTATTATTTATATTTCTTCTTCTTTTTTCTTTTTTTTAAGAAAAGTGGTTGGGGTCCACTCGGGTAGGTTGGAAGTGCTTTGTTCTAAATCTAAAATAAAGGAAGTTTGGAAATGTGGAGAAAATGGGAGAGGCCTTTGTTTTGCTAAGTTGGGAAACTTGGTGTACACGGAAAATATGACGTGGACAAAGGAATGGGTAGCTTTATGCACATGTGGGAGAAAGTAGTCCACACATGGAATAAATTGGGACTAGTTCGTGAATGGGATGACTCGACCTGCACACACATTAGACTAAATCAATATAGAAAATTAAACCAAACTTGAATTATCTCTAATAATTTATTAAAATGCAATGAAGAGGGGAAACACATTTTCTTATGTTTAAATTTAAAATATGTGCATAACAATAATAATAAGTGCTATGTAAAATAGATAAATTTATACATTATTTAGCACTTATCACACTCCCAAACCTACATTTTGCTATTCCTCGAGCAAAATAGAAAAGAAATTAACTCACTTTCATAGGAATCGCGATTGCATTTACCGTATGCAATAAGGCTTTAAACCCCTAGGCCCTAGTGGACGAGTTTTATCTCGTGAGGATTTTCGGCTCAGATACCCACAAACTGTTGTCTCTACCCAAAGATTATATATATATATATATTTGTTTTATAAATTCTAGTTTCAAATGCATAAGTGCCAAGAATTTTGAAAGCACACAAAGTTTTAATTACTAAGTCAGCCCAAATTCTAGGTTAGTATGCAATCTAAGTTAAAGTCATTAAATTTCCATTTAGGGAGTTGTAAGACTTATTTATACTAGAGTGCTCGGTGAAATCTGGACCGTACACAAACTAAGGGTTCGGATCTCCAAAATATTGCTAAGACTAGTAGTTTCCAAGGATTGGTTGAAGGGACCTGCTCTCTGATTCAAAATCATTTTATCTGCAAGATTTCGAGAGTTGTGGATATTTACTTTAGTACCTCACGGGCTTTATCTGTAATATTCCAGTTTACTCGAATTTTTACAACGACGGCTTTCACACTATTGTCTTTTACAAGGTCAATACAAAGTTTTTTTTTTAAGGAAAATGTATAAATTGTGCACTTTTACTCTTGTGGTGATTTCTCCGTGTAACGAGCAATCAGTCGACAGCTCTCACACCAGTTGGCACAAGGTGTCGGGCATCAAGACTCCCCTACGGACTTATGCTCGGAGTCCTCATCACAAGCCCACCTGACCTTTGACAATAGGTAGCCCTTTTCGATGTTCCTGACTAAATCTATTTTTAATGATTTTTTTTTTTGGATTAGATAAGTATGATTCGTCAGGGTCCAAGGTTGCTACTATACTATCAACATAATATCGAGCCTAGACCTTAGAAGGGTCGGCCAGTGTGTAGTGAAATTCCAAAGTATTAATTAACTTACAACTCCCTAAGAGAAACTTAATAAAAAGAACTTAAATTTGTATTACTTCCGACTAGTCATTGGGCTTTTTAGATTTTATATACCTTGTGTGTTTATCATTCTCGCATTAATGTATAGAAATTAGGTAATATATATATATATATATTATTATTTATTATATTTTTTTTTCAATTTATAAAAATGAAAATGAACACAATCTTTTTTTTTGGGGGGATGAAAATCAAGATGAAGACCCCCAAATATAAACCTGACATTGTGAAGTGAAAACGAATGCAAGAGATGCAAATAAAACCAAAAATGCTTAAAAATACTTAAAAATACTCCCAAACCTAAACCTAACATTGTCCTCAATGTTAAATAAATCTAAGAGAATTGGATTGCCTCCCAACAAGCGCTAAGTTTATTGTGTTCAGCCAGACACAGTGGATCCTTAATTATTTTAATAAACAGGGTTCGTCAAATTAAGAAATTCGATCAATTGCCCGTCGGCAACATAGTCCACATAAGGTTTTAACCTTTGGCCATTGACTTTTAAAACATGTCCACCATTAAGGTGTTGGATCTCTACTGCACCATAAGAAGAAACCTTTTTTACTACGAATGGTCCATCCCACCTAGAGCGAAGTTTACCCGGGAAGAGTCGCAACTTGGAATTGAATAACCAAACTTTTTGACCAGGTTCGAAGGATTTACAGTTAATGTTTTTATCATGAAAAGCCTTAGTCCTTGCTTTATAAATTTTAGCATTTTCATAGGCCTCATTGCGCAACTCTTCAAGTTCACTTAGTTGGAGTTTTCGGTTAGGACCAGCTGCTGCCATGTCTAAGTTAAACTTTTTGATAACCCAGAAAGCTCTATGTTCAAGTTCTACCAGCAAGTGACAAGTTTTTTTAAAAACTAATCGGTAGGGGGACATGCCAATAGGAGTTTTGTAGGCAGTACGGTAGGCCCAGAGTGCATCATTTATTCTTTGAGACCAATCTTTCCTATCGGGACGTACCGTTTTCTCTAAGATGTGTTTTAACTCTCTATTGGACACCTCGACTTGTCCACTCGTTTGGGGATGGTATGGGGTAGCAACTTTGTGGGTGATGTTATATTTGCGAGCCAAAGTCTCGAAAGACCGGTTGTAAAAATGAGATCCCCCATCACTGATGATGGCTCGGGGTGTGCCAAAACGACAAAAAATGTTTTCATGTAAAAATTTAACCACAACCTTGTGGTCATTAGTTTTAGTTGCGACAGCTTCTACCCATTTTGAAACATAATCAACCCCTACAAGAATGTATTTGAAACCAAAAGATGGTGGGAAAGGGCCCATAAAGTCAATACCCCAGACATCAAAGATTTCTACAATTAAAATAGGATTGAGAGGCATTATATCTCTACGGGAGATGGTACCCATCTGTTGGCACCGTTCACAAGTCTGGCAAAAGTTATGGGCATCTTTGAAAAGTGTGGGCCAATAAAATCCACTCTGTAAAACTTTTGCTGCAGTTTTTCTACCCCCAAAATGTCCCCCACAAGCTTGTGAATGGCAGAATGAAAGAATACTTTGAAATTCGCATTTGGGGATACATCAACGGATTACTTGATCGGGACAATACTTGAATAGATCGGGATCATCCCAATAATAGAATTTCACTTGTGAAAAGAATCGATTATTGTCTTGAGTTAATCAATCATCAGAAATTCATTCTATGGCAAGGTAATTCACTATGTTTGCAAACCATGGTGTTTTTATTTTTTGTACCTTAAATAATTGTTCATCCGGAAACGAATCGTGTAAGGATGAGGTATTTTGAGAGGGTTCAAGAAGAATCCTAGATAAGTGGTCTGCTGCGACATTGGCAGTACCTTTCTTGTCACGAATTTCTAGATCAAATTCTTGTAGTAAAAGAATCCATCGAATCAAACAGGGTTTGGTGTCTTTCTTTGCAAGAAGGTGTCGAAGGGCAGCATGATCAATGAATATGGTAACCTTGGATCCTAAAAGGTAAGATCGAAACTTGTCTAGCGCGAATACTACAGCTAGTAACTCTTTCTTAGTGGTGGTGTAGTTCAATTGTGCATCTGAGAGTGCTTTACTAGCGTAGTAGATGACATGAGGTACCTTATCTAGTCGTTGCCCTAAAACTGCCCCTATGGCATAGTCAGATGCGTCACACATCAGTTCAAATGGAAGGGTCCAATTAGGAGGCCGTATGATAGGTGCAGTGGTCAATTTCGAGCGAAGATTTTCAAATGCCTCTTCGCATGCTTCATTAAAGATAAAGAGAGTGTCCATGGCAAGAAGATTGCACAAGGGTTTGGAAATCTTACTGAAATTTTGAATGAAGCGACGGTAGAAGCCAGCATGGCCAAGGAATGAACGGATTTGTTTCACAGTTTTGGGTGGAGGGAGATTGGAAATAAGATCGACTTTGGCTTTATCTACTTCAATGCCTCTTTTGGACATGACGTGTCCCAAGACTATGCCTTCTTGAACCATGAAATGGCTCTTTTCCCAACTTAACACTAGGTTGGTCTCCTTACATCTTTTCAAAACTAAGGTTAAATTTTTCAGACAATCGTCAAAAGATAGGCCAAAAACTGAGAAATCATCAATGAACACTTCTAGAAAGTTTTTCACCATATCTGAAAAAATGGCCATCATACATCGTTGAAAAGTTGCGGGTGCATTGCATAGTCCAAAAGGCATCCTCCTATATGCAAATGTCCCAAATGGACAGGTAAAGGTAGTTTTCTCTTGATCGTCCGGGTAAACAGGTACTTGATTATAACCAGAATAACTATCTAGAAAATAGTAGAAATCTTGACCAGCCAACCGTTCCAAAATTTGATCTATAAAAGGTAGAGGGAAATGGTCCTTCCTAGTCATTGAGTTGAGTTTTCTGTAGTCAATGCACACGCGCCAACCCATGGTTGTGCGTGTTTGTATCAATTCTCCTTCCGTATTTTCAACCACAGTGATACCTGATTTTTTTGGCACCACTTGTGTCGGACTTACCCACTTACTATCAGAAATTGGGTAAATGATTTCGGTATCTAATAACTTCACCACTTCTTTCTTGACTACCTCCTTCATGTTAGGATTGAGTCTTCTTTGCATTTCTCGGATGGGCTTTGCATCATCTTCGAGGTGAATTTGATGCATGCAAATGGAGGGGTCAACCCCTTTCAAATCGGCTACAGACCATCCTATGGCATGTTTATTCTCTTCTAGCACCCTTAAAAGTTTAACTTCCTGTTCCGTAGATAAGTTGGCCGCGATGATTATAGGGAGAGTATCTTCTGGTCCTAGAAAAGCATACTTAAGAGTTGTCGGAAGTGGCTTCAACTCAAGTTTAGGTGGAGAATCAATGGAGGGACAAAGTGGTGCGCTAGCAATGGGGGGAAGAGGTTCAGGTCGGATCTTCCAAGGAAGGGAACTCATAGGAGATTGATTGTCGAGTAAGATGTTGACTTCTTCTATGGCCTTGTCTATATCAAAGTTGTCAATGTCAAAATGGGCCAAGCATGCCTCTAGGGGGTTATCTGCTAAGATATAGGGAAGGGCTTCCTCTACAAGATCATCCATTTCATCAATCAGGCAACACTCGTCTTTCCTCACATGTTGGTCAGCGGCATGAAACACATTCAACTTAATTTTCATGTTCCCAAATGATATATCCATTGCCCCAGTTCTACAGTTGATACATGCATTGGCTATTGCTAAAAAGGGATGACCAAGAATCACAGGGATTTGTTTTTTTATGTTGGGCACCTGTTCCATATCAAGGATGATAAAATCTACTAAAAAATAGAATTTGTCTACCTTGACAAGAACATCTTCAATCATCCCCCGTGGTATCTTCACAGATCGATCAGCCAATTGTAAGGACACCGAGGTAGGTTTTAATTCACCTAACCCAAATTTTTCATAGACTGAATAGGGTAGAAGATTCACACTTGCACCTAGATCTAAAAGTGCTCGATCAATGGAGTTATCTCCTATGACACAGGAAATAGTGGGAGCGCCAGGATCTTTGAATTTTGGAGGGGTGTTGTGTTGGAGAATGGAACTTACCTGTTCAGTAAGTAGGACCTTTTTAGGCACATGTGTCCTAGATTTTTGCTTTTGGGTGCAAAAATCTTTGAGAAATTTAGCATAGGAGGAAACTTGTTTGATGGCATCAAGGAGCGGGAGGTTAATTTTAACTTGTTTGAAGATCTCCATCATCTCTTCTAGTGAAGTTCCCTTCTTGCCAAAGGGAGAGGGTGCATTAAGTGCTTCAGGAAATGGGGCCTTTGGAATGTGGGTTGTGGCAGATGGTGGACTAGCTGAAGAAAGTTTTGGGTTTTCATGTGATACATTCCTCTCCTCTTCTTCACCTTCCTTGTTGTTATCCTCCCCAACCTTATTATCTATTACACGTCCACTCCTAAGGGTAGTCAAAGCATTGGCTTGCTCATGATTTAATCGAGTTTCTTGAGCCACGTATTGTCCCCTTGGGTTACTCATTGGTTGACTTGGAAGCTTGCCTTCCTCTCGCTTGTTTAATGCATTAGCTAGTTGGCCCATTTGGGATTCTAGCTTAGCAATTGATTGCGTGTGAGAGTGCAATAGTTGTGTGTTTGCCTCCAAACCTTGAAGGGCAGTCAACACCTTCTCCTCAAAGGCTGTATTTCTTTGGGTTGGAGGAGGAGGATGTTGAAATTGAGTTGAGGGACGGTAGAGATGAAAATTCTGAGGGTTTTGAAAATTTTGGGAGAAGGGTTGGGAGGTATTACAAGCTTGCTGCCTCCAAGAAAAATTTGGATGATTCCGCCATCCCGAGTTATATGTATTGTAAAATGGGTCATTACCCGGTCTGGGCTGGGTTTGAGCAGCATTGATGTGTTCTTGCACGAGTTCAGAGAATTGGGGTGTTGAGGGGCACTCATGAATAGGATGCGATGGGCTAGAACAGATAGCACACACTTGTGCTTGGAAAGAGCTAACGACATGTCCTCCTATTATCAGTTGGTCAATCTTATGGGACAATGCATCTACCTTGCTAGACAGGTCCATAGAATGACTTATTTCACAAATGGTCCCTTTTCTTTGAGAACTCGAGGGTGCTTGACGAGAACAAGAAGCATGGTGGAGGGAGTTTTCATTAAGTTTTTTAAATAATTGCCATGTGACGAGAGCACAAAAGTGCGATCTACACATCACTTAAATTGGTACTATTGCTAACAAATAATGATAAAAGTGTTGCATTAATATTATATTTTTGTGGGGTGCAGGTGACCGTAAATCAAAGAAAAAAATATGCATTAGGTCCAAAAAGATGCATCACCACGGATGACCAGCCAACCGTATGAGTCAACCCAGCTACACACTTGAAAGAGGCTAGGTTCAGTCGTCTAGTTCACTGCAACCAAATTACAACAGCTACCAACCCGTCTGCCTCCTCTTAATCCGCCTCCTCCACAGTGTTCGCGAAGCAATTCTTCCATGATCAAAGCTCCTTCTTCTTCAATCGATTCCAGCGATCAGCGTCTCCCATGCGTCTGCCCGCCTCCTCCACTGATCTCGTCCTCCCAGCCGAGATCAGCACCCATTCCTTCCGATCCATCTTTCCAGCAGCCTATCCCGCATTCACAGCAGCGGCCCATCTTTCCGGCACCTCCCACGCGTCCGTCCGAGACCAGCATCTAGCCGTCCATCTCCAACCTCACGTCCGAGCTTTCCATACCTTGCAGCTAGCTGGGATTTGCATCATTCCAGCATTCCTCCTTCCAACAAATCCCAGTGGTCCGTGATGGTTTCATGCCTCTTCCGTCTCCCACGCCTCTCATGCATTCGATCCCGCCTGCAGCCATCCGTGAGCCAGCGATCAACGCCCCCTTCTTTCGCCCGAAACCAAGACCCCGGATTTCGACCAGCATCAGACCCCCAGCGTGATCAATCTTCCGTGAGCGTCGCACCGATCAGCGCCAGATCCGCCCGCGATCAACGTTCGAGATTCCCCTCCATCCGCCCATCTCCACCGCGTGCGCTCAGGGGGGATCGAACGCCATCTATATAGCTCTCATTCGGGAGGAAGAAGTGGGGGGCGGCTGCGGTTGACGGAAGAAAATAGAGGAGTTTTTCCTCTCTCTCTCGGGTTGTTCTTCAAAAGAAAAAAAAGAAACAAGGAAACAGGGGATGCCCTATTTCCGGAAAGAAAAAGAAAAAAAAGAGTGAGAAAGAGAGAGGGAGATGATCGGCTAAAGTCCTAGGTGATGGGTGAAGGAAAATCCTTTGGTGTACCGAGTTCATGATGTAAATTCTAATCCTTTGATTTATATGATTTATCTTTTGATTATGTCATGATTCTTATATGTTGAAAAATATTTTATAATTTATGCTTATTGATACATGTCTTCCTCGATTATTTGATTCATCGTTGACGTTATAAGGCACGTTGAATGCTTAAAAAAAAATTCATGTTATCAAGAACATACTCCATAATTAAATTTTATCTGCTTATAATTCTTAAAAAAAACAAAAGAATCATAGAATTTATCGCATAAATTTGATATTATCAAAGGAGATTCTGGATCCCTACACCATCTTAATCTATCCAAACTTCGATTCTCTATTTACTGGTTTATTTTCTATTTGCAAACCATCATCTTAATCCACGAGTTTATTGAATCAATTAATCTGAAATTAAGCTAATAACCCATAGATCGTTCCCAGAGGAATCGACCTCGGACTTCCGAGTTATACTACTTGTGCGATTCTCCTGCACTTGGGAGAACAATTTTTCGAAAGCACCAAGTTTTTGGCGCTGTTGCCGGAGAACGGCTGAGTTATTAGTATAATTTTAGATTTAATTTTTACCTTAGTAGTTAGTATTTTTCTTTTGAAAAAAAAATTAAATTAAATCTTTACTACTATTTTTAATTCCCTGCACAGTTTGCATCAAACTCTGATATCATAGAAATTAGCCGTCTGATTTGACTCAAATTTGGTCAGCTAGTGCAAGACAAATTTTTCGATAATCGGAACGGTCTGATTAACATTCTGACATTTTTAAGACTATCAGATTAATACGAAACCTTGCTGCTTTCTATTTTAAATTTTCTGCATTTAATTTTTTTTTTTAGAATCAGAATTTTATTGTTATCATATCTCATTAACCCTTGTTGCTAATTGAAAAATTAGGAAAAAAAAAACTTTAAGAAAAGATAAAGGGTGATTATTCAAAAATTAAGAAAAAAAAGAGGAAAAACCTAAAATTTCAAATTTCAAATTTCAAATTTCAGAATTTAAATTTCAAACTTCAACTCATAAAATTTTTTTAAAAAAATAATTTGCTTGATCACCTATTCAATGAAATTTAATGTCATGTCATAAAATATTAAAAAAAAAAATCTCTTGATTGTTGCATATAGTATAAAGCATCAGCATAAAATATTCTAAGGGCTGAACCCATTTAAAAAGATAAGGTCGGGATTTCATCACTCGTCCTTAGCCCAAAAATCACCCCAGTGCATAAATATCCTAAGCTTAACTAAAATCAACTAGACGTTGGCCCCTAAGGACATTCGAGCTCAATAGGACGAAGACCACCGAAAGTTGCACCAATTTCACTCTGTGGCTTAGTTGATGTCTAGGCAAGCTTTGTCCCTATAAGGAAGACAGTTCATCTGTTCGAGGCAAGTGGGTTTTAAGTGGGACCTTTGCGAACGCATCGTGACCCTTCCACTTACCTGGGAGCTTACCTGGTCAACTCGGTTCATTAGACTGGATTGGAGGCTTAGGTACCCTCTTCAAACTAGTTAGGAGCTGTCTAGAAATTTAAGAAAAACATTAGAAATTTAGGTGTAATGTTTTGTTGCATGTTTGATTGTGAATAGATTTTTGTTTTAGGGTGTCGTTTTAGGGTATCTTTAGTTGGTACTTATATTTATTATTATTTTTTTTTAAAAAAAAAGAAAAAAAAGAGAGGGAAATATTTTGCATGCTAAAGTGGAATAGGGACGACACCGGTCGATTAAGTCGTACAACTTTAGATCATTCATTAGGACATACCCCTGAAATTCCTTCGCAGTATCTCACACCTTGTGAGATGGCTGATTTAAATGAAGATGCGGGGAGTCACCACAATCGAGAACGAGAACCCCATGTTATGACTCTAAGACAATACCTACAACCGGCTAGGACTAGTCAGCCTTCATGCATAATTTTTCCTGATAATATAGGACATTTTGACATCAAACCAGGGGTAATTCAATTGCTGCCCAAGTTTCATGGGTTAGAGTCCGAAAGTCCGTATCTTCATTTAAAGGATTTTGAAGAATTGAGCATTACATTTAGAGTGCCAAACGTCATCGAGGATGTCCTCAAGTTGACATTGTTCCCTTTCTCTCTAAAGGATAAGGCCAAAACATGGCTAAACTCTTTGCGACCTAGATCAATAAGAACTTGGCAAGATATGCAGAGAGAATTTTTAAAGAAGTTCTTTCCCACACAAAGGACCAACTTTTTGAAAAGACATATCAGCAATTTTCAACAAAAAGATAATGAAACATTTTATGAATGTTGGGAAAGATTTAAAGACCTTCTTCTCTCATGCCCTCATCACGGGTTCGAAACCTGGAGAACTATTAGCTTCTTTTATGAAGGTTTATCTCCACAGTTGAAACAGTTTGTAGAGACCATGTGCAATGGTAGATTTTTAGAAAAACACCCTGATGAGGCATGGTAGTATTTGGATTCCCTTGCTGAAACTGCCCAACTTTGGGATAACGGGGATAGAAACAATAAGTCTTTACCTAAGCCTACTAGCTCTGTACAGGAAGGCCTTTACAACCTCAAAACTGAGGATGATCTTCATGCTAAAATGGCAGCCCTCACTAGGAAAGTAGAAGAAATTGAGCTTAGGAAGGTTGAGCCTGTCAAGACTATAGAGCTTAGAAACGAGTGTTGTGGTATCTGCGATATGTCGGGTCATACCACTACAGATTGCCCCACCATACCGGCATTCAAAGAAGTCTTGCACGATCAAGCAAATGCTATGAACTCCTACCAAAAGCCTTATAATGATCCATACTCGAATACCTATAACCCTGGTTGGAAGAATCATCCAAATTTTAGGTGGAGAAATGATCATCCTCAACAGTCACACCATTCAGCTCCTCCACCTGCACATCCTACTTTTGCATCACCACCCTCCCAAAAGCCGAATATCGAGGATACCTTGCAATCTATACAAACTTTTCTACAAGGTCAAGCTAATATCAATGCTCAAAATACTCGAAATTTTGAAGATATAAGGAACCAATTGTCAATGTTGACTACCGTCCTAAGTACCCAAGAGAAGGGTAAGCTTCCAGCTCAACCCCAACCTAATCCACAAGTGCACGGTAGTAATAATACGGCTTCTTCTAGTTCGCATACAGAACATGCAAAGAGCATCATGACTTTGCGTAATGGAAAAGTCATTGGTCAGACCGTTCCATTGAGACCGCGAGTCACTTCTAATTCTGATGCTCCCAAAGTCGATGAAAGGAACAAAGAAGAAGTTGAGGTCCCAACTTCTACCGAGAAAGTTGAATGTCCTTTTCCTCCACCTTTTCCACAACGGTTAAAGCCGTTGCAAAAGCTCGAACCTAATTCTGAAATTCTTGAGCTTTTTAAGCAAGTAAAGATCAACATACCTCTTCTTGATGCAATTAAACAAGTACCCTCATATGCCAAATTTTTGAAGGACTTGTGTACTGTCAAGCGCCGATTAAATGTTAAGAAGAAGGCATTCTTAACTGAAAATGTGAGTGCTATTTTGCAGCACAACATTCTCCCTAAATTTAAGGATCCAGGTTGCCCAACCATCTCATGCATCATAGGCGACTTTAGGATAGAGCGAGCATTGTTAGATTTAGGGGCGAGTGTGAATTTGTTGCCATATTCTGTATATGAGCAACTTGGTTTAGGTGAGTTGAAGCCAACCTCCGTCACTTTGCAATTAGCTGACAGGTCAGTTAAAATTCCAAGGAGGATTATCGAGGATGTATTAGTCCAAGTAGACAAGTTCTATTTTCCTGTCGATTTTATCGTATTGGACACATATCCGGCTTCGAACTCACAATCTCAGATTCCAGTCATTTTAGGACGTCCATTCCTTGCAACTTCTAATGCATTGATTAATTGTAGGAATGGCGTCATGAAGCTTTCTTTTGGTAACATGACCTTAGAACTGAATATTTTTAATGTGTGCAAACAACCCAATGATCCCGAAGAGAGTAAGGAGGTTGATTGGGTTGAAACCATTGCAGAAGAATATTTGTTAGCCAAAGCAATTAACGACCCATCTGATGATAGCTTAATTGATTGGTATCCTAATGGAACCAATGATGATGATTTGTCAGTCACACCTATTATGGATAATCTGGATATTAAGATGGTCACTGGGTGGAGACCAAAAGTAGGGGAATTTGAGAAGTTGTCGCCTCGAGAGGTGAAAATAGTATCATCCCGTGAGTAAGCACCCAAGCTCGAATTAAAACCCTTACCAAAGGAACTTAAGTATGTTTTTCTTGGACCCGAAGACACTTTTCTTGTAATCATCTCGTCTGGACTTGATCATACCCAAGAAAGAAAATTAGTTGGTGTTCTAAAAAATCATAAAGGAGCCTTAGGGTGGTCTATTGCCGACTTGAAGGGAATTAGCCCCTTAGTTTGCGCGCACCGGATATATTTGGAGGACAATGCCAAAACCACAAGGCAAATGCAACGAAGGTTGAATCCTACAATGAGAGATGTGGTTAAGGTAGAAGTCCTCAAGTTGCTTGACGTGGGTATTATTTATCCAATTTCCGACAGCAAGTGGGTAAGCCCTACTCAAGTCGTTCCTAAGAAGTCGGGTTTGACGGTGGTAGAAAATGAATAAGGTGAACTAGTTCCAACTCGTGTCTCGACGAGTTGGCGCATGTGTGTTGACTACCGAAAGCTGAATTTGGTCACATGAAAGGATCACTTTCCTCTACCCTTCCTAGACCAAGTGTTGGAGAGAGTTGCAGGGCATGATTTCTATTATTTTCTCGATGGCTATTCGGGATATTATCAAATTGAAATTTCACCAGAAGATCAAGAGAAGACTACCTTCACTTGTCCTTTTGGCACATTTGCTTTCCGACGAATGCCATTCGGGTTGTGTAATGCACCTGCAACATTCCAAAGATGCATGCTCAGCATCTTTGAAGACATGAACGAGAAGTTTTTTGTTGACCCCCTAATGGATTTTGATGAATACAAAACACTAGAGTATAATTTCATTTATTTTAACAATTTACTTGAGGATTTCAGGTGATTAATTAAGAATATTGTTAAGAAATGTCTAGGCAAGTTTTCATAATTTTTAAGGATTTATTGAAGAATTTTTGAGTTGAAGAAAATAGATCAGGGACAGCCGAGACGTCTCTGGGTTGTCTCAGAGACGTCTCTGGCACAAACAGGGAGAACTGGCACGTCTGGAGACGTCCCCGGCACCTGGCGAGGCGTCTCGCAGGGTCGGAGTCAACTCTCTCAGTAGCGGAGTCGACTCTCTCAGAGGCGGCAGAAAGACCGATTTCAAGTGATACGCCCGAGTCGTCTCCACAGTACGCGGAGTCGTCCCCGCGAGTAAAAAGCAGACTGCCCGAGTCGTCCCCAAGGTAGCGGAGTCGACTCTCTCAGGGTATTCCAGAGGATGTCTTTTTCAGTGATAAGGCAGCGGAGACGTCCCCTGAAAGAGCGGAGTCGACTCTCCCAGAGAATTCCAGAAAACTTGTTTTTCGGAGATATAACGGCGGAGTCGTCCCCGAAGCAGCGGAGTCGTCCCCATGCAAAAAGCGCAAACAAGCGGAGACGTCCCCGTAAAGCACCGAGTCGACCCCAAACAACGTTAAAAGTAAAATCTTACAGCCGAGACGTCTCGCGTTGAAGCGGAGACGTCCCCGGAGCGCCTGGAACGCGACTGACAACTTTTTCAGGTTTGATTTGAATTTCAAATCTCCTTCACTTTATCTCTAACGGCTATATTTGCTTTTTGGGCTATAAAAGGGACCTCTTAAGTGCTTCTCAACTTCTTCTCACCAACCCAACACAAGATCATTCAAGAGAGAAGAAAGAAAAAGAGGTTCAAGGGAGTTAGAGCTTTCAAGAGGAGAAATCAAGTGCATTCAAGCCTTCCCAACTGATTTCGTGCTCAACCACTCACTCCCATTCGGCATTCAAAGCTCACATCCAAGCCAACGCGATCCACATCAGAAGAATCACCATTTCCCACGCTTCCAACGGCAAAAGGATTCTTCCGGGTTTTTCATTATTTCTCATTATCATATTTGCTTATTAAGAGCTTTCAAATCTTTTGTAAAACCTTTGTTTATTGTGCTTGTTCCAGTCAAGGAACTTGGAACAAGGGATAGGCGTCCCAAACCTTGGTGAAATTGGGGGATTGTAGGGTTCGTTGTTAGCCCGGTGTAAAACAACGAGTTGGGTAGTGCACTCGCAAAACTACCGGGCTGTAATCTGGAGGATTATAGTGAAATTCCCAAGGGGTCTTGGGGAGTGGATGTAGGTGCTGGGGTGCACCGAACCACTATATGTTTGTTGTGTTTGTGATGCTTTTTGTCATTGTCTAACTTGCTCACCTACTTACTTACATAAATTGCTTGCTTAACTCTTATCCGTGCATCCTTTAGTTGCAAGCTTATTCAATTTACTTAATCAAGTCTCATTCAATAAATCAAACTGTTGCTAAGTTTAAATTCCACTGTGCATCTATACAACTTAGCATAATTAATTGAAAAGTTTTAAAAGTAGTACAAAAGTTTTAAAAGACCCAATTCACCCCCCCCCTCTTGGGTTGTATCTACTGGGCAACATTTTTGGAAGTGTTCATGGATGACTTCTCCGTTTTTGGTGACTCATTTGATGATTGCTTGTCACATTTACAAGCAGTCTTAGCTCGATGTATATAAAAGAATTTGATATTGAATTGGGAGAAATGCCACTTCATGGTACCAAAGGGAATTGTCCTAGGACATATTGTTTCATCGAAGGGCATGGAAGTAGATAGAGCTAAGATCGATTTAATTGCTAAGCTACCTGCACCCAAGACGATTAGAGATGTTCGATTATTTTTGGGTCATGCCGGATTTTATAGGAGGTTCATCAAGGACTTTAGTGTCATAGCTCGACCATTATGTAACCTCCTATCCCTTGATACACCGTTCAATTGGACTGAAACCTGTCAAAAGGCATTCGAAAAGTTGAATTCTATGCTTAGCACTGCACCCATTGTGCGACCACCTGATTGGTCATTACCTTTTGAGATTATGTGCGACACTAGCGACTATGCGATAGGAGCTGTCCTAGGACAACGCAAGGATAATAAGCCATATGTCATTTACTATGTAAGCAAAACCTTAAACGATGCTCAAATGAATTACACTACCACCGAGAAGGAATTGCTTGCAGTAGTATTTGCCTTAGATAAATTTCGCTCTTATATCCTTGGTGCTCCTATTGTTATCTTCACGGACCATGCAGCACTAAAATATTTGTTGGATAAGAAAGAGGCCAAACCACGCTTAATACGATGGATACTTCTACTCCAAGAATTTGACATCACTATTAAAGATAAAAAGGGAGTAGAGAATGTGGTTGCGGACCATTTATCACGGCTAGTTTTTCATGATTCAGTGCCACAATTTTCCATCAAGGACTCATTCCCTAAAGAGCAGTTGTTTGCACTTTCTAGTATGCCATGGTATGCAGATATTGTAAATTTTCTTGTTACAAGCCAGATGCCAGAACATCGGGGGTCGACAGATAGAAAAATTTTCTTGCGCGAAGTAAAGAATTATTACTATGACGAACCCTATTTATTTAAATATTGCAACGATCAAATCTTTAGACGATGCATACCGGATCATGATATACAAAGCGTACTCTCTTTCTGCCATACTGATGCTTGCGGTGGACACTTTGCCTCTAAGAAAACTATTGCAAAGGTCTTGCAATGTGGTTTCTATTGGCCTACTATGTTCAAAGATGCCCACGAGTTCTGCAGGACATGTGATCCATGTCAACGTATTGGAAGTCTAACTCGTAGGCAAATGATGCCTCTTCAACCCATTACTATTATCAAAATTTTCGATTGTTGGGGCATCGATTTTATGGGCCCATTCCCACCATCTTTTGGATATGAGTACATTTTAGTTGGGGTCGAGTATGTGTCCAAATGGATAGAAGCTGTCGCTTGTAGGACCAATAATCACAAACCTGTCCTGAAGTTTTTAAAAGAAAATATTTTTTCACGATTTGGAATGCCTAAGGTTATAATTAGTGACGGTGGAAAACACTTTTGTAATAAGCCTTTTGAGACATTATTAAAAAAGTATGGTGTCACCCACAGAGTTGCTACCCCATATCACCCGCAAACTAGTGGCCAAGTAGAATTAGCTAATAGGAAAATCAAGCGTATTTTAGAAAAAACGGTAAATCCATCACGAAAAGATTGGTCCTTAAAACTATCAGATGCATTATGGGCCTATCGTACTGCATACAAAACCATTCTTGGCATGTCTCCCTACCGGCTAGTCTACGAAAAAGCGTGTCATCTGCCTGTAGAAATAGAACATAAATCATATTGGGCAATTAGAAAATTAAATTTTGATTTACAAGATGCCGGTCTAGCTAGAAAATTGCAATTGAACGAGCTTAATGAGATTCGCAGAGATGCTTATGACAATGCTAGACTTTGTAAAGAACGAATGAAAATTAGGCACGATAGATTAATTTTAAGAAAATCTTTTAAAACTTCACAAAAAGTTCTTTGTTATGACTCTCGCTTACATCTGTTTCCTGGCAAGTTGCGATCGAGATGGACAGGTCCTTATATTATAAAAACTGTTTTTCCACATGGAGCGGTTGAGATTGAGAATCCACGAGATGGTAAAATTTTTAAGGTAAATGGACACAGGTTAAAACCTTTTTTTGAGAATTTTGCAGATGAACAAGACTCCTTTTCCTTGGGGGAGCCTTCTTATGACTGAATATGAAGGCAAAGGTATGTGTATATTAGTTAGAATTATTTTTTTTTCTAGTTTTGTAGGTCTTATTTTCTGGATATCAACAGCTCAAGGTATTTCACTTCTCTCCAATATTATTTTCTCTACTGTCTCTCATATAAATATTTCTTGTATCTATTACATTGAGGAGAATGCAATGTTTAAGTTGGGGGGAGGGAAGTATTTTGATTAAAAAAAAAAAATGTTTTTGCATTTGATTTATTACCAATGCACATGTATTTTCATATTAAGTTTGTGCAACTATTAAGGCAAGGAACACATGCATTCTATGACTGATCAGAGATCTATTATTAGATCCCCGCATATATACTTAATGATTATAGGAAGGCCTCAGGATTTCACATTTGTTTAATGCATTTTTATTAAGCCATATCTGTAAAAGAAGTACGAGTATCCTTGTCCGTACTATAAGGTTCATGATTTGGTTTTCACATAAAGATAGAGGTTGAATACCCCAGCTAGATCATCTAAGTGTCTTATGTTCCAACCTTGGTTAACCTATAGTCACGATACAGTCACATTATATGGTTCAGTTTACCTTCTCTATTTTGCAAAAATAATAATAATAATAATAATAATAATAAAAAAATAAAAATAAAAAATAAAAAAATGAGGAGATGACAAGTCTAACCTCGTGGCGTAGTCTGGTTCGAATAATTAAGCCCGAGGGGTGTTTCACCTAATGCCTTGAGCCAACTGGATCAGGAGTCATTGGCCGAAAACTCGCTACATGGACCTTGCTAGAGCCTAAGGGGGTTGGACTATTGTAATCATCATATGTGTTCAAAAATAAAAATAAGCATGAATAGGGTTGGTCGGGCTGAACCCAGTGACATGTGGTAATGGCTGGTTTGACTCCATTGTATTGGATCTTTGTGTACTTTGAATATTTAGTTGGGATTGATAGCTCCTTCTTTTTATGCGAACCATTTTTGACAATTTTAGACAACATGAGATATTCCGAAAATTTGATGGATCAAGCTCTAATAAACTGTAGTAAACACTTGTGAACTTGAGTAGTATACCTAAAATTCAAGCGGTACCATGTTGTGGTGGAGGTATTAGTACTCTGAGAAAGTCATACTATTTTATGCACACTACACTTTCATATTTCCCCTTGCTTTGATAGTTGCCATGCTTGAAAATATATATTAATTACATGGGTATTAGCTTAGAATTGAGGACCTCATGTCATATCACTCATGATGTTTGTGGGTAACATCTTTACAAACCTTCACGAGACAACACTCGTCCACTAGGGTAACCTAGGGGTTTAACGGCTTGTTGCACGTGCTAAGTGCAATCGTGATGCCCTACTGTTGCCCAGATAGACAACCCAAGAGGGGGGATGAATTGGGTTTTAAAATAATTTAGCTATTTAAAACGTTTGTGGATAACTAATTAATGCTTTAGCGTGATGATTAATTCGTTACTATGTGCTGTGAATGAAATGAGAGAAATAGAAAGAGACAACCAATCACAAACACAAAGTTTTATAGTGGTTCGGAGCTAACCCTTGCTCCTACGTCCACTCCCCAAGTCTTACTTGGGAATTCACTATAACCCCTTGGATTACAGCCGGTTGTTTTACAAGCTCACAACCTAACTTGTTGTTTTACGAGCTCACAACGAACTCGGTCGGTTTTCCCAGGCTCACCGACTAGAACCACCCCGATTGTTTTCCCGGGATCACAATCGAACCCTTACACGTTGGTTTTAACCTAGGCTCACCAACTAACCTCTACATCCTTGATTCAATCCCCCGATTGAACCAAGCAAAGATAAGATGTAAAGAAAAAGGACAAACAGAAAAACAAAGCTTCTCAAAAGCAGATAAATAACAATATAAACTGAAGAGAGGTTAGAAGCCCTCAAACACGTTTGAGTTGGAGTTGAGTAGGGCTTCTTGAACTTCGGGTCTCCTCTTGAATGTCTGGTCGACTTGAATGCAGGAGGAGTCTTCTTTAAATGCTGGGAAGAGGAAGTTGGATGGAGTTAATGCCGCTCTTCCCTCTTTTCGTTGAAAACCAACTTGCAGAGAATGAAAGCTTGATCTCTTTGAATGGAATGGTGCTTCTCTACTTTGCTACAGTCCTCTGTGGCTATTTAAGCCATCCTCCACAGAAACTAGTCGTTAGAGACCTTTTTCTGCCCGTTCTGCACACTCTGCACAACCTGACAATATGTCCGTTGGGGGTCGGAGTCGGCTCGCGCGATCAGGAGTCGACTCGGCTGTAGCGGGAGTCGACTCATGCTTTTCTGGAGTCAGCTCGGCAACTGTTCCGGATTTGAATTAAAGTCGCCTCTTCGACTGGGAGTCGACTCGACTTGACCCGGAGTCGACTCGCCAACTTCTGGAGCTGACTTGGCATTTTCGGAGTCGGCTCATCTCATGAAATCCACGGAGCCAATTTTCAACTTGGCCCACTCGAGTCGACTCGATAATCCTGGGAGTCGACTCGGCGCTCAGAGCCCGAACTCCGGATCTTCTGTCTTTTGGCTCGTCCAGTCTTGGAGTCGACTCGGACTGTTCTGGAGTCGACTCGGCTCTCAGTTTCCGAAACATGGCCTTCTGCCTTTTTGGTGTAGCGCTGCCTTGGGGTCGACTCGAGCTGTCTGGGAGTCGACTCGGCTCTCAGAGACAATAATTCGGTCTTCTGTCTTTTTGGGGTCGCGCTGTCTCGGAGTCGACTCGCGCATTGCGGGAGTCGTCTCGAATCTCAGAGTCCGAAAACTGCTCTCTGACTTTTCTGTCTGTAACTCCTTAGAGTCGACTCATACTACTCCAGAGTCGACTCGGTAAACATCGGAGTCGACTCGCGCACTTCAGGAGTCGACTCATTGACAGGTTTTGAGTCGATGCTTTCTGTTTGTCTGTCTGTTCTCAGTTGGAGTCGACTCGTAATAGTCAGGAGTCGACTCGAGCCCGTGCCAGTGATCCTGATACGCTTGGAGTCGACTCGTAATACTCTGGAGTCGACTCGAGTCTCAGACTTCGGTTCAAACTGACTTCTTAACTTATCCAAAATATTATGAACCAAGTCTAGAACCACTTAGACAAGATTTTCACTGAAACACTCAATTGAATTCATTAGTAAATAAAAGATATACTCAAATGCTTTGATCTCATCAAAATCAAATAGGGTTATGATCAATCACTCCACAATCTCCCCCTTTTTGATGATGACAAAACATTGAGTATATGTAAAGTAAATTGCTCAATAACCAAGGAAATAAAATCTATAAATGAATTCAAATGTCTGGTTATTTAATTTATCCAAGTTTGAAAGGTGTGAAACAATAAATTTTGGAGTTAAAGCTCCCCCTTTCATTTGGAATTATATAAGCCTTCATATCATGCAATCAATTGTTTGGCTTATATATATATATATATTTAATGAATTAGTTTTCTTAGAAATTCAGATTCTCCCCCTCAACATATACATTCTACTTATGATTTGATTCTCTGAATTTTCTTTTAAAGTATTGAATTTTTTGACTTTAAATTTTTGGTTTTTAGAGGGAAAATCTGTCAATTTGTTCTTGAGTAGGATTCAGCTAATCTCCGAATATCTCTTGAATAGATTCTGGAGATTACTCCATTAGGAGCCCCAACAGAGAGATAATGAGCCTCGAGGTACCAAATCCACTAAGAACAAATTATGTTTTAATTTTCATTTTGATTCCTTTAATGTTGATTCCATTTACAAATCTATTAATTATTTCTCCCCCTTTTTGTCATCGTATCAAAAAGGAGGTAAGCAGAACACACACTCAATCATAGATCAAATTGCACAGGAATTGAAGAGAACATGTCTACTCATTGTATTAATTTGTATGTAAATACATTTGAGAATACAATAAGTAAAGGAAAACAATACATATCCAAATACAAAACGATATCTAGGGCTTCCTCGAAGAGGATGTGGCTCCCCGAGGCATGCGCTCAGCGAGTGCTTGGACCGCATTGGTGACGTGCTCTAGCTGTCGGATGATGGCCGAGGTGGCCCTGCTATGCATCGTGTCGAGCTCGGTCACCGACTTCTGAAGTGCGTCCAACTTGTCGATGAGCACATTCGACAAGCGCTCGGCCCCCTGAGTAGTGGTGCTCATGTCCTTCCAGATGTCATCGCGCATCTTCCGAGTGATGCCCGTGACCTCACTCATGCTGGAGAACTGAGCCTGGATCAAGCTCCGGACATTGTAGATCTCTTCCCGTACATGGGCCGTCATGTCAGTCACGGCAGTCAAGGAAGGGACCAACTCAGAAGATGTGGGTGCAGGAGTGGGAGCAGGCACTGAACCTCGGAGCTCCCGAAGTAGATCATCCCGCAGGTCTCTGACAATCTCCTGCCGCAACTCCAGGAGCTGCTCAGGAGCGATCCGGACCTCCATGGGTGGTGGAGCTGAGGAGGAGGGTCCGGCTGAGGTGGAGGGTACTGGAGTGGAAGGCCGAGTGGGATAATCAGAGTCTGGGTCAGGACTAGGAGAGTGTCTGGTGGTACGTGTGGAGGTAGAAGACTTCCTAACCCATGTCCCCTCGACCTTCTGAAACCCCATCCTGTGTAGGGTCCCCGGACGCATGCGATCTGTCCATCGCAATGCGCGAGAGGGTTCCCCCTCAGGAATAGGGATCTCGGCCTCCCTAAAGATAAGGGTGAACAACATGCCATAGGGGAGGGTGAGCCTAGGTCTATCTAGTGGCTCACATAGATATCGATACATAAGTTTCGGGAAGTTGATTGGGGTATCCTGGAGGATGTAGAACATCAGGGCTAGGTCTCTCTCAGATACAAAATCGAAGCGGCCAGTCTTCGGGAAGAGGGACCTAGAAAGGATACTCAAGAGGAGCCGCAACTCAACTGAAAGTGAGCTGGCGGACACCTCATCTAAAGGGGACTGGGGTGGATGCCCTAGAATGGCCGTAAGGGCCTCAGTCCTATCTTCGGGGTGTGTGGGAGCCACCCCTAACTGTGGAAGGTGGAGGATTTGGGCTATGAAATCCTCGGAAATAAACAATGGGACACCGGCTACGGTTCCCTCTATTCCTCCATCCCCCCTATGGACAGTACCATAGAACTCTCTAATCAGGCCAGGATATGTGGGGAGGTCTAGGGAACAAAAGTACTCTAAACCCTGGGCCCTAAGTCTATCTCCTATAGTGAAGCCCTCCCGGGAGAGATAGTCAAAATCGACGTATCTCCCGGTGGAGACCGCCTTCCCGGCACACGGCCTCGAGGGAACGGCCCTCGGCGGGGAACGAGCCGGAGGTTGCGGCCTCGCGGGATCGTGCCGAGCCTTGGATCGCCTCTCGGGACCGGCCTCGGGTTGGCGCCTTTTCCGGACAACGGCTTTACGAGGCATTTTGACCTAGGGGAGAGGAATGAACCTAAAGACACGAGGAAAATGGACGGGAAAAAGCTTGGGAACGGCCGGAGACGACCTAGGAGTCGGCTCTAGGGCTTGTGAACAGTGGCGGCGGTGAATAGGAGTGTTTTCGAAACGACGAAGTTAGGGTTAAAAAGTCGGATCCCGACTGCGAGTCGACTCCACTGAGTCGCGAGTCGACTCCACTGAGTCGCGAGTCGACTCGACCTCGAGTCGACTCCAAAATATGCGCGAGTCGACTCTTCTTATGCGCCTATTGACCTCGAGTCGACTCCCGACTGTATGCGAGTCGACTCCCCCTCTGCTGCCATCGTTCTCGAGTCGACTCCCGTGAATGCGCGAGTCGACTTCCCCTTACGAGCCGACTCTGAAACATGCTCGAGTCGTCTCGAACCCTGGCACGCACCTTAAAATCATGCTATATTCGTGCCGAATGAGGGAAAATCACTAAATTATGGCCTGATTTGATGATCATTGAAAAGAAACTCTATATTAGCTAAAATCTAATCATCAAAATCAGTGAACTAGTGGAAAATACCACTAGGATGGATCAATCACTCCTAATCCCCTCCTAAGCACACTAAATCTCTCTTCACTTAGGGGTTTTGTAAAAATGTCAGCTAATTGATCATCAGTGCAAACAAATTGTAGTGTCACATCACCATTCAGTACATGATCTCTTATGAAGTGATGTCTTATCTCAATATGTTTAGTTCTTGAATGCTGAATTGAATTTTTAGTTAGATTAATGGCACTTGTATTATCACAATTAATGGGTATTTTATCTTGTTTAATGCCATAATCTTCTAATTGTTGTTTGATCCATAAGATTTGAGCACAACAACTCCCGGCTGCAACATATTCAGCTTCAGCAGTAGATAATGCAACCGAGTTTTGTTTCTTGCTAAACCATGAGATTAGGTTTTCTCCTAGGAATTGACATGACCCGCTGGTGTTTTTTCTATCAAGTTTACACCCAGCAAAGTCTGAATCTGTATATCCTATTAAGTTCAGACTAGATTCTTTAGAATACCATAAACCTATGTTCTTAGTTCCTATTAGGTATTTAAAGATTCTCTTAACTGCAATTAGATGTGATTCCTTAGGATTAGACTGATATCTTGCACACATGCAAACACTAAACATGATATCAGGCCTACTTGCAGTAAGATACAGTAAAGATCCTATCATACCTCTATATAGTTTCTGATCTACAGATTTACCTGATTCATCTTGGTCTAATTTACATGATGAGCTCATGGGGGTGCTGATTGACTTGTTTCCCTCCATATCAAACTTCTTGAGCATCTCCTTGATATATTTGGCTTGATTGATGAAGATGCCTCCTTCGGACTGTTTGATTTGAAGCCCGAGGAAGTAGTTCAGCTCTCCCATCATGCTCATCTCAAATTCACTCTGCATCAAATCAGCAAATTCTTCGCAGAGGCGATTGTTAGTAGCACCGAAAATGATATCATCAACATAAATCTGCACTAACAACATATCTTTGTTTTGCTTTTTCAGAAATAGTGTTGTATCTACATTACCCCTAGAGAATTCATGATCTAATAGAAATTTGCTAAGTCTTTCATACCATGCTCTAGGTGCTTGTTTCAAACCATAAAGTGCTTTGTTTAATTTATAAACATGATTAGGGTATTGATGATTTTCAAAACCAGGAGGTTGTTCTACATATACCTCCTCATTAATATACCCATTTAGAAATGCACTTTTTACATCCATCTGAAATAGTTTGAAGTCCTTAGAGCATGCATATGCTAATAATAATCTAATAGCTTCAAGTCTAGCTACAGGAGCAAAGGTTTCATCAAAATCTATACCTTCTTCTTGATTATAACCCTTTGCTACTAGTCTAGCCTTATTCCTTACTACAATTCCATTTTCATCAAGTTTATTTTTATAAATCCACTTTGTACCTATAATTGGATATTCAGAAGGTCTTTCAACTAGATTCCATACCTTGCTTCTAGTAAATTGGTTTAGTTCTTCTTGCATTGCATTTATCCAATTTACATCATTTTCGGCTTCTTCTATGTGTTTGGGCTCAAAGTGTGAGACAAAAGCTAGATGGTTATTTAAATTTCTAAGGGATGCTCTAGTCCTAACCGGTTGAGATGGATCATCTAGAATTAGTTCCTTAGGATGCCCGTGAGCATACCTCCAAGCTTTAGTTAGCCCATGATCTACTATAGTCTCTTGGCTTGATGATGCATCTTCAATTAATTTTTGACTGTTATCTTGTAATGTCATGTCATCAATCTTTTCTTCAAGAATTTCCGTATCATCATCAAAATTAACTCTCTTACTAGAAGAAATATCACTAGAATCATCAAACACAACATGTATGGATTCTTCTATAACTAGGGTTCTTTTATTAAAGACTCTATAGGCTTTACTAGTTGTAGAGTATCCTAAGAATATGCCCTCATCAGATTTAGAATCAAATTTTCCTAGATTGTCTTTCCCATTATTATGAACAAAACACCTACATCCAAAAATATGAAAGTAATTTACCTTTGGTTTTCTGTTTTTCCAAAGTTCATAAGGTGTTTTCTTTATAATGGGTCTCAATAAAACTCTATTTAATATATGACAAGAAGTGTTAATGGCTTCTCCCCAAAAGTACTTAGGGAGGTTACTTTCACATAACATAGTTCTAGCCATTTCTTCTAGAGTTCTATTTTTCCTCTCCACAACTCCATTTTGTTGTGGTGTTCTAGGTGCAGAGAAATTATGAGTTATCCCCTTTTTACTACAAAACTCATCAAATAACTGATTTTCAAATTCGGTACCATGGTCACTTCTAATAGCTATTACTGAGGTATCTCTAGCATTGGTTACTTTCTTATGGAATTTCTTGAAAACAGAAAATGCTTGATCCTTATGAGCTAAGAACATGACCCATGTGTATCTAGAATAATCATCTACAATAACTAGACCATATTTATTTCCACCTAGGCTTGTTGTTCTAGTTGGTCCGAATAGGTCCATGTGTAATAATTCTAGAGGTCTAGAGGTAGAGACACATTTTATGGATTTAAAGGAGTTCCTAGATTGTTTGCCATATTGACAAGCTTCACATATTTTATTCTTTTCAAATCTTAGTTTTGGCAAACCTATCACGGAATCTCTTTTAACTAGTTTAGATATTGTGTCCATGCTTGCATGACCTAACTTACGGTGCCATAGCCAACTAGCATCATTGTCCTTAGTTTCATTAACAACTAAGCATGGGTTGTATTTGGCAAGATCCTCAAGATCTACAACATACACATTCCCACGTCTTATTCCTTTAAAAACTAAACTATTGTCATTTGGGTTTGTTATGATGCATAATGATGGTTTAAACATAACATTATAGCCTCTACCACATAATTGACTAATGCTTAATAAATTATGCTTAAGACCATCAACATATCTAACATTATCAATAAAAGTAGAAGGGGTAATTTGAACTTTACCAATACCAATGATGTGACCTTGGTTGTTGTCTCCAAAAGTCACAGCACCTCCCTTCTTAGCTTCAAGGGTGAAGAATTGATCCTTGTCACCCGTCATGTGTCTTGAGCAGCCACTATCCAAGTACCAGCAATTTTTGTTGACCTTGGCTGCAAGACACTCCTACACAAGCAGATCATATAATCTTAGGTACCCAAGTTTTCTTGGGTCCTTCATGGTTAGTCATGTTGGTTCCTTTTGGAACCCATACCCTTTTAATTTTTCTTTTAGTTTACCTTTTTTCTATAATCGCACACATTTGCTTTATGTCCTAAGGTTCCACAATAAAAACAGGTTATTTTCTTAGTTTTACTTTCCCCAGCTTTAACAAAGAAGTTACTAAGAAGTTTTTTGCTTATTTTTTGGTTTATACCCTAAACCCGCTCTATTAAATACTGCTCGTTGACTATTAAGTATCATATTCAATTTTTCAGAACTATATGTAAACTTTTCAACCAAAGGTTTGTACTTTTCAAGTTCTTTAGTTAGAGTTTGTTTTTCGGTTTTTAGAATGTTTAAATCTTTTATGAGATTCTCGTTTAAGATTTGTTTATTGTTTTTAAGTTCTGAAATTTCCTTAGTTAATTTTTCATTATCTTTACTCAAGGTATTAGTCTTTTGAGTTAAGAGTTGATTGCTTGTCTTAAGTTCTAAATTTTCTTTGGTGATAGAGTCCTTATCCTTAACTAATTTATCATATTTATGTAGGTATGATTGATTAGCTATCTTTAGCTCTTTATTCTTAAGATTTATGGCCTTATATTCAATCATTAGTTCATTAAATGCATCATACAATTCATCAAATGTAAAATCTAGATGCGATTCGGACGTTACCTCATTTTCATTGGCCATGAAGCAGAAATTGGCCTTTTCTTCTTGTTCATCATCCGATGATGATGATGATGAGTCGGAGTCCGATAGGGTGGTGACGAGAGCTTTCTTCTTCTTGTATTTGCTCCCCTTCTTTAGTAAGGGACACTCAGCTCGGATGTGCCCCGGTTTCTTGCACTCATAACACCCAATCCCCTCACTTTCCCTTTCCTTACCTTTATCCTTGCGGTAGGAATTTGAGGGGCCTCTCCTTTGATGAAAGGACTTTTTATTGTTGATGAATTTTCTGAACTTGCGCACTAGAAGAGCCTCATCATCATCTCCCTCATGATCCTCTTCTTCACTGCTGCTACTGCAAGACAAGTCCTTGTTAGATGATGTAGATTTAAGAGCTATTACCTTTTTCTTATGGGAGGACTCCTCTTCGTTGTGTTGCTTCATGGTTAGCTCGTGAGTCATTAGGGATCCAAGGAGCTCTTCAAGTGGAAGCTTGTTCAAGTCCTTGGCTTCTTGGATTGCCGTCACCTTGGCTTCCCATGATCTTGGTAGACAGCGAAGAATTTTCCTGACAAGATCACTGTTAGTATAGTTTTTGCCAAAGCTTTTTAGGCCATTGACAATGTCAGTAAACCTAGTGAACATGCTAGTGATTGTTTCATTTGAATCCATCTTAAATAGTTCATACTTATGAACTAATATATTTATTTTGGATTCTTTGACTTGATTTGTGCCCTCATGGGTCACTTCAAGTCTGTCCCAAATCTCTTTTGCTGAATTGCAAGTAGAGACTCTATTGAATTCATTCCTATCTAGTAAACAATAAAGCACATTCATTGCTTTCGCATTGAGTTGTGCCTTCCTAAAGTCATGGTCATCCCAATCCTTTTCTAGTTTGGGTACATTGACACCCTCTACATAGATGGATGGGATGTATGGTCCATTCACTATAATGGTCCACATCTCATAATCTTGGGCTTGGATAAATATTCTTATCCTAGCCTTCCAATATGAGTAGTCGGATCCATTAAAGAAAGGGGGTCTTTGGGTGGACTGACCCTCGATGTGGGAAGATCCAAATGGGGTTGTCATTTTGATCTTTGACTCTTAGGGTAGAAGAGTTTAGGCTCTGATACCACTTGTTGCCCAGATAGACAACCCAAGAGGGGGGGTGAATTGGGTTTTAAAATAATTTAGCTATTTAAAACGTTTGTGGATGACTAATTAATGCTTTAGCGTGATGATTAATTCATTACTATGTGCTGTGAATGAAATGAGAGAAATAGAAAGAGACAACCAATCACAAACACAAAGTTTTATAGTGGTTCGGAGCTAACCCTTGCTCCTACATCCACTCCCCAAGTCTTACTTGGGAATTCACTATAACCCCTTGGATTACAGCCGGTTGTTTTACAAGCTCACAACCTAACTTGTTGTTTTACGAGCTCACAACGAACTCGGTCGGTTTTTCCAGGCTCACCGACTAGAACCACCCCGATTGTTTTCCCGGGATCACAATCGAACCCTTACACGTTGGTTTTAACCTAGGCTCACCAACTAACCTCTACACCCTTGATTCAATCCCCCGATTGAACCAAGCAAAGATAAGATGTAAAGAAAAAGGACAAACAGAAAAACAAAGCTTCTCAAAAGCAGATAAATAACAATATAAACTGAAGAGAGGTTAGAAGCCCTCAAACACGTTTGAGTTGGAGTTGAGTAGGGTTTCTTGAACTTCAGGTCTCCTCTTGAATGTCTGGTCGACTTGAATGCAGGAGGAGTCTTCTTTAAATGCTGGGAAGAGGAAGTTGGATGGAGTTAATGCCGCTCTTCCCTCTTTTCGTTGAAAACCAACTTGCAGAGAATGAAAGCTTGATCTCTTTGAATGGAATGGTGCTTCTCTACTTTGCTACAGTCCTCTGTGGCTATTTAAGCCATCCCCCACGGAAACTAGCCGTTAGAGACCTTTTTCTGCCCGTTCTGCACACTCTGCACAACCTGACAATATGTCCGTTGGGGGTCGGAGTCGGCTCGCGCGATCAGGAGTCGACTCGGCTGTAGCGGGAGTCGACTCATGCTTTTCTGGAGTCGGCTCGGCAACTGTTCCGGATTTGAATTAAAGTCGCCTCTTCGACTGGGAGTCGACTCGACTTGACCCGGAGTCGACTCGCCAACTTCTGGAGCTGACGTGGCATTTTCGGAGTCGGCTCATCTCATGAAATCCACGGAGCCAATTTTCAACTTGGCCCACTCGAGTCGACTCGATAATCCTGGGAGTCGACTCGGCGCTCAGAGCCCGAACTCCGGATCTTCTGTCTTTTGGCTCGTCCAGTCTTGGAGTCGACTCGGACTGTTCTGGAGTCGACTCGGCTCTCAGTTTCCAAAACATGGCCTTCTGCCTTTTTGGTGTAGCGCTGCCTTGGGGTCGACTCGAGCTGTCTGGGAGTCGACTCGGCTCTCAGAGACAATAATTCGGTCTTCTGTCTTTTTGGGGTCGCGCTGTCTCGGAGTCGACTCGCGCATTGCGGGAGTCGACTCGAATCTCAGAGTCCGAAAACTGCTCTCTGACTTTTCTGTCTGTAACTCCTTGGAGTCGACTCATACTACTCCGGAGTCGACTCGGTAAACATCGGAGTCGACTCGCGCACTTCAGGAGTCGACTCGTTGATGCTTTCTGTTTGTCTGTCTGTTCTTAGTTGGAGTCGACTCGTAATAGTCAGGAGTCGACTCGAGCCCGTGCCAGTGATCCTGATACGCTTGGAGTCGACTTGTAATACTCTGGAGTCGACTCGAGTCTCAGACTTCGGTTCAAACTGACTTCTTAACTTATCCAAAATATTATGAACCAAGTCTAGAACCACTTAGACAAGATTTTCACTGAAACACTCAATTGAATTCATTAGTAAACAAAAGATATACTCAAATGCTTTGATCTCATCAAAATCAAATAGGGTTATGATCAATCACTCCACACCTACGAAAGTGGGTACATATCTTAATTCTATGTCTTTAGTTTTAATAAAAAGTCAAAGAATTGACCAACACTTTTTGTACTCTCATGTTATTATTTACTCTGAATTGCTAGAGACTAGCAATAAGCTAGTTGGGGGGTGTGATGAGAGCCCAAAAGTGCGATCTACACATCACTTAAATTGGTACTATTGCTAACAAATAATGATAAAAGTGTTGCATTAATATTATATTTTTGTGGGGTGCAGGTGATCGTAAATCAAAGAAAAAAATATGCATTAGGTCCAAAAAGATGCGTCACCACGGATAACCAGCCAACCGTATGAGTCAACCCAGCTACACACTAGAAAGAGGCTAGGTTCAGTCATCCAGTTCACTGCAACCAAATCCCAGCAGCCAGCAGCCTGTGCATCTCATCCTGATAGAGCCCTCATGCAACCCATTCTCTTCTCCCCAACCCGTCTGCCTCCTCTTCATCCGCCTCCTCCACAGCGTTCGTGAAGCAATTCTTCCGTGATCAAAGCTCCTTCTTCTTCAATCGATTCCAGCATTCAGCGTCTCCCACGCGTCTGCCCGCCTCCTCCACTGATCCCGTCCTCCCAGCCGAGATCAGCACCCATTCCTTCCGATTCATCTTTCCAGCAGCCTATCCCACATTCACAGCAGCGGCCCATCTTTTCGGCACCTCCCACGCGTCCGTCCGAGACCAGCATCCAGCCGTCCATCTCCAACCTCACGTCCGAGCTTTCCATACCTTGCAGCTAGCTGGGATTTGCATCATTCCAGCGTTCCTCCTTCCAACAAATCCCATTGGTCCGTGATGGTTTCATGCCTCTTCCGTCTCCCACGCCTCTCATGCATTCGATCCCGCCTGCAGCCATCCGTGAGCCAGCGATCAACGCCCCCTTCTTCCGCCCGAAACCAAGACCCCGAATTTCGACCAGCATCAGACCTCCCAGCGCGATCAATCTTCCGTGAGCGTCGCACCGATCAGCGCCAGATCCGCCCGCGATCAACATTCGAGATTCCCCTCCATCCGCCCATCTCCACCGCGTGCGCTCAGGGGGGATCGAACGCCATCTATATAGCTCTAATTCGGGAGGAAGAAGCGGGGGGCGGCTGCGGTTGACGGAAGAAAACAGAGGAGTTTTTCCTCTCTCTCGGGTTGTTCTTCAAAAGAAAAAAAAGAAACAAGGAAACAGGGGATGCCCTGTTTCCGGAAAGAAAAAGAAAAAAAAGAGTGAGAAAGAGAGAGGGAGATGATCGGCTAAAGTCCTAGGTGATGGGTGAAGGAAAATCCTTTGGTGTACCGAGTTCATGATGTAAATTCTAATCCTTTGATTTATATGATTTATCTTTTGATTATGTCATGATTCTTATATGTTGAAAAATCTTTTATGATTTATGCTTATTGATACATGTCTTCCTCGATTATTTGATTCATCGTTGACGTTATAAGGCACGTTGAATGCTTAAAAAAAAAATTCATGTTATCAAGAACATACTCCATAATTAAATTTTATCTGCTTATAATTCTTAAAGAAAACAAAAGAATCATAGAATTTATCGCATAAATTTGATATTATCAAAGGAGATTCTGGATCCCTACACCATCTTAATCTATCCAAACTTCGATTCTCTATTTACTGGTTTATTTTCTATTTGCAAACCATCATCTTAATCCACGAGTTTATTGAATCAATTAATCTGAAATTAAGCTAATAACCCATAGATCGTTCCCTGAGGAATCGACCTCGGACTTCCGAGTTATACTACTTGTGCGATTCTCCTGCACTTGGGACAACAATTTTTCGAAAGCACCACCATGCTTCATGCTCATTTTGAAGCATGAAAGTCCCCTCGCATGCAGCATCGATCATCTGACGGTTTCGTTCCGTCAATCCATCATAGAAACATTGCACTGGCTGCCATTTAGGTATTTGATGATGTGGGCATTTACGGATTAGGTCCCGAAATCTTTTCCAAATTTCATGAAATTCTTCTCCCTCAGTTTGGGAGAAGCTTGTGATAGCTCGCCTAAACTGGTTCGTTCTTCCTATGGAAAAGTATTTTTTAAGGAATTCTTATTGCATTTGATCCCAAGAACGAATCGAATTGGCTTCTAAAGAATTCAGCCATTGCTTGGCTCTATCTTTAAGGAAGAAGGAAAATAATCTAAGTTTCAGAGCATCATCAGTGAAGTTCTGAATCTTGACAGTGGTGCCAATCTCAAGAAATTCATCTGAGTGTTTATATGGGTCTTCGTTGGTGAGCCCATAAAAAGATGGGAGCATTTGGATCACACTAGACTTTATTTCATATTGTACAGCTGCTACTTCAGGTAATCGAATGCAAGATGGGGAAGTATAAATGGTGGGAGTAAAGTACTCCCTCAGGAGTTTAGGTTGTTCTTCAGCCATCTCAGGAGGTGGGGGTGATTCCAATGTTCTAATCTCAGCTCGAATATTCCTAAGGGTCCGTTCTATTTCAGGGTCAAAGGGTAATAGGTCACGTACTCTAGAATGACTTCCTTGCATACACTAGTACTTGATCAGTCAAGCATGCAATAAAAGAAAAACACATCAAATCCTTTTATTTGTCCTAAAATCACTAGACAGCTCCTAACTGGTTTGTAGAGGGCACCTAAGCCTCCAATCTGGTTTAATGAACTGAGTTGACTAGGTAAGCTACTAGGTAAGTGGAGGAGTCACGACGCGTTCGCAAAGGTCCCACTTAAAAACCACTTGCCTCAAACAGATGAACTGTCTCCCTTATAGGGATGATGAGAGCACAAAAGTGCGATCTATACATCACTTAAATTAGTATTATTGTTAACAAATAAAGATAAAATTGCTGCATTAATATTATATTTTTGTGGGGTGCAGGTGATCGTAAATCAAAGTTAAAATGCGCATTGGGTCTGGAAAAGATGCATCATCGTAGGTGACCAGCCAACCGCATGGTTCAATCCCAGTTGCACACTAGAAGGAGCATTAGCCGACTAGGTGCAGCCACATCCAGCAGCAGCATGTCCTCCCCATTTCGTGTGTCCATTTGAAGATCTCCCAGCATCACAACATCGCCAGCATCCACACGATCAAGCCCAGCCATCCGTGAAGCCTTTCCGCATCCAACTTCTCCCAGCGTCCGTGTGTGATCAGCTCCCAGTGCCCTGTGGTCGTTCCGTGCGAATCATCCGAATCCCATGGCGCCTCCCAGCATCCCGCGAAGCATCCTTCGCGTCCGATTCTTCTGGATCCTTCTCCCCACCGGCGTGTCATCCTTCCGTTCGAGAGCATCCCCTTCTATTTGCGTCCGCGGCTTTCGAGTTCATCCATCCATGCGTCTCAGCTTCCTTCGGCGACCATCCAGCGCATCTTCCGTGTCCCAGTTCACAGCAGAGTCTCGATCTTCCCTTCCGCATCCCATGGCGATCGTAATCTTCCGGAATATTAGCTCCTTCAGCCGTCTGCGTGCACCCTCCCAGCACAGATCCGACTTCATCCCAACATCCAACGTGTCTCAGCCTTCCGAGTTCGCATCCCAGAGCCTTCAGCCGTCCGTGTGTGGATCTCCCAAGCCCTGAGTCCTATCTTCCTTCCGATCCATCCGCTTCTTCCACCTGGATTTGCATGCGCCCGTTTCTGCTATCCAGCCATCCCTCTGCGTCCGAAGATTATCAGCATCCCATGATCCGTGATCAGCTCCCATCCCGCGTTTGGCCTTTTCGCATCCGGGATACTCGGCATCTCCACGTATCTTGTGGGATCGGGGGTCCATCGGGAGATATAGGGAGCTCTTTTCGGCTGAGGAGGAGGTTTTTCATTCGAAAAAATAGAGGAGAGTATCAGCCATTTGAAAAGAAAAAAAAAAGAAAGGGAAACAGGGGAGGCCCTGTTGCCGAAAAGAAAAAAAAAAGGGAAAAATGAAAGGGGGACTAATTTTTAAAATGAATGGCTGATTTCTTAGGGAGGGTGATGGAGGAACCTTTGATGTATTGCTCTTCGAAGTAAACTCTAAACTTTTGCTTTGAATGACTTATATTTACTGATATGTTCTTGATCCATGCGTAGTTATTTCGTAGATAGCTCTTTAATGGATTATGATTATTGATATATTGATTGCTTTAGTATTTGATTCGTCGTAGACGTAGAAAGCACGATGAATACTTAGAAATTGAGTTCATATGTTCATGAAACATATACCATGATTAGATCTATCCTACAGTTAATCTTTAATCAAGAACCATAGAGTTTATTCCTTGGATGCAATATCATCAAGGGAGATTCCAGATCCCTACCATCTTTATTTCATTGAATTTTGTTTATTATTCTCTGCTTTTAATTTCTGAAAATCAAAACATCATCTTAATCCACAAATTTATTTAATTAATTAATCTAAAAATTACGCTAATAATCTATAGATCGTTCCCTGAGGAATCGACCTCGGACTTCCGAGAATTTACTACTTGTAGGGACAAAGTTTTCCTAGACATCAACTAAGCCACAGAGCGAAATTGGTGCAACTTTCGGCGATCTTCGTCCTATTGAGCTCGAATGTCCCTAGAGGCCAACATCTAATTGATTTTAATTAAAGTGACACTATGTGAGATTGAGTTCACCTAAGTTGGGCAAGAGTCCAGTGATGAAATCCGGCTCTTATCTTGTTGGGATGATTGCCCTTACTAAGTGTGGATTAATTAATGTATGTGTATCAAGCATGCATTCACACTTTTGCTAAAATTAAAATCAAACAATCACCACAAAATTTTAAGCTAATTGGGAATCAATTTAAAAAAGAAAGGTTTAGAGATTACCAAAGGAAATTTTTCCAGCAAATTTTTTTTTTTTAAGCAAACCTCTACAGCATTCCTTTTTTGCAGTCCCCTCTTTGATCGTCCCAGATTTTCTCTTCGATTTCTGATCAAATAATATCAAAAGAAAATTAAAAATTAGTAAGAGAGAAAAAAAAGGAGACAAGAAAAGTAACAACAATAGAAAATATTTTTATTTTAGAGATATATATATATTTTTAAAGTTTTTTTTTTTAAATGAAAAGAAAAACAACTATGCTAGCAATCTCCGGCAACGGCGCTAAAAATTGATCGGTTCTTTCAATTTCAAAAATAAACCACGCAATAGCACGTATCCTTTAGGATAGTGATTACGGGTATCGGTCCACAGGGATTGTAGAATAAGTTATTTTTCTTTTAAAAATAAATCAAGAAGAAGAATTTGCTAACTTGATTTAACTAAATTAAACTATGAGTGCGAATTAGAATTTATCAGAATAAATGGATCTAGGGTTTGGAGTCCACCACATAGCATTGCATCAGAGTTTGTGTTCTTTATTTTTTTATCTTTTGGAGAGGCATGCAATCTTAGCTACAAGCCTTTTAAAATAAAAGCATAAAGAGTTCTAAGAAAATCCATCTTAGGTATAGCAAGAAGTGTCTACCTAATTATGCTAACCTAGGGTGCAGTACACCTCTTCTTCCTAGGCATGGATCATCTTAGAGTACTTTAGCAAGCATGAATAGTAACTAGCATGCTCAAAGTTTAAATATCATAAAGGAATATTCATTGAGAATTAGAATTTAAACAAGCTCCAAAAAAAAATAAAAAAAGTAAGAACTACAATTGCCCTGTTACATTGCTAGGGCTTCATCCAGCCATAGACTAAATGTTTAGCTGCGCATGGCTTCCGGACGACCTCCCATCTTCATGTGAAAATCTTCTGCTCCCATTATTTCCAAAATATCCCAAAATATTCTCTCCCCCCATCCTTTCTTTCTCTTTTTTTTTTCTTTCTTTTTCTCTGGTTCGACCCTTTTTTCTCCCGAACAAAGCCTCCTCTGTTCTTCCCCCCCGTCCCCTCTCCTCCCCTCTTCCTTTTATAGATCCCCACCAAGGATCAGCCCGCGGTGGATCCATGATTTCGCGTGGAGAGGAGGAAGAACGCGTGCGTGATCGTTGGGACGGAATCCATGGGATCGGCTGGATCGATGGAGCTGACCGTGGGATGGAGGCGCTAATCCGGAAAAGAGCTGGCTAGGTGGCTGAATCATGGGAGTCTGGGATCTCGGAGAAGATGGGAACGGAGCTAGAGACGGATGCCGATCCGGGAGGAGCTGGGTTACCGGCTGCTGGGAAGGAGATTAATTCGGAAATGTTGGCTGCAGCTGGAAAGGCTCGTTGATTGCAGCCGGCTGGGATCGCGGAGGAGTGGTCGCTGGCTGCATCGACTGATGGCGGAACACCCGGGGATGAAGACGATGCCGCGTAGGTGGATGCAGAAGAAGACGGAGGAGCTGGATGTGGTGGGCACGCGGTTGATGCGGCTAGAATGGACTCATGGCGCTGGTGCACCGCGTTGATCACGGAGCTGGGAGTTATTCGTGAGAGGATCTGGGAGGATCAAGGAAGGAGGGAATGAGGATGTTGGGATGCAATCCACGGAAAGGATGGATTCTAGAATCGGCTGGGATGCTGGGAAATTCGGAGAAGGAAAGAGAGGATCTCGGCTCTTGTTCTGGAACAGGGGATGAGGGAAACAAAAATAATAATAATAATGTGGGAGATGAACACGGGAATGAGGGAGGATATGTGAATTTTCTTATTTTTTATATTTCTTCTTCTTTTTTCTTTTTTTTTTTAGAAAAGTGGTTGGGGTCCACTCGGGTAGGTTGGAAGGGCTTTGTTCTGAATCTAAAATAAAGAAAGTTTGGAAACATGGAGAAAATGGGAGAGGCCTTTGTTTTGCTAAGTTAGGAAACTTGGTGCACATGGGAAATATGACGTGGACAAAGGAATGGGTAGCTTTATGCACATGTGGGAGAAAGTAGTCCACACATGGAACAGATTGGGACTAGTTCATGAATGGGATGACTCGACCTGCACACACATTAGACTAAATCAATATAGAAAATTAAACCAAACTTGAATTACCTCTAATAATTTATTAAAATGCAATGAAGAGGGAAAACTGTTAGATGTATGCCCTAGAAGCCAATTTGGCTGACACATTGTTGATTCTAGGGACATAATTTTGTACTTGACTATTTATTATTGAATAAATAAAAGGCATCTTTTTCATTCATATTGTTTATGTGTCTATGAATCGTCCAAGAAATTAATAAGATGATGATACATATTCTCAAGAGTTGAGAATTTGAGCCATGTATCATTGGTGATTAATTTCTAAATGCTCTTGATCAAAGGATCATCACGAGGACGATGATCGATCCGATCAGTGCACAGATCACTCTCCTTCTGGATGGATGAGACTTGAGTCCACAGTGTAGGGACACTGAAGTGATAGTGCAGGTGCTTGTTAGAGAACAAGGGTACTGAGCGTGACCAATACAAGAAGTCACTTGGATGTCTATCCACTCGTCAGTGACTTGCTTGATGTTGCAGTAGTGTGACTGGTCCTTTGACCTGCGGTGCTTCGGCTACTCACAGTGAGGTTATTGTAGTTTGACTGCCCACATACATGGTCTCTAGCCATATGGGTCCATGCAGTGTAGATTGGCTGTAGTAAGTTCACTGTAGGAGTAGGGTATGCACCTATATGGAATCTATCGACCTTGATAGATAAGGAGAGATCCTATGTGATTTATAAGACTGAGTTCGTAAGACCTCGGCCGGGGCAGTATGCACAGTGGAGAAAGAGTTTTTCACTATCGAACTCGAGTCGAATAAATCTTGACATATGACAGACGATGGGGTTTGACGAGTTGTCCATGACCTCCGTCCTGTAGGGATCCACGATAGTAGGACTGTATCACATGTTAACTGCACCTAGAGGTTCATCATTCCATTCTGCTGGGTAGCCACTACATGCTGCTAGGTGTCACTGGTGGATGGTGGGACTCATAGGGATTATCTTGATGATCGATAAACCCTAATGAGTTGAGTTGGAATCGTTCCAACCCATTGAAAGGAGTTTTCAATGATATAGTGATAGAGATCACAATATATCTCACTACCAGTCAGAATAGAACCTATGGGGTCACACACACTAGAAGTATTGACCGATCCGATGGTTGAAATCATGATTAGGAATCACAAGAAATCAATTTGATTGATAAGAAGTTGAAGAAGAACAAAGGGAATTAATTAATTGGACTTGAAACAAGAATCCTACTTCGGGTAGGATACCTAGAGTTCTAATTGGATTAGGACTGGGATTCCTATTTGGAATAGGATTCCTCAATCCTAATGAGATTAGGAGTTTTGAATTAAAATTGGATTCCTACTTGGAGTAGGATTCCTAGAAATCCTAATTGGATTAGGACTTCGGATTCAAATAGAGTCCTAATTAGATTAGGACTAAAATTACACAAATCCTAATTGGATTAGGATTCCTTAAGTCTAAATTAATTATTAATCTAATGAATCAACATGACTCCTAATTGGATTAGGATTGAAGAGTTCAATTGAGTCATGGTTCATTCAAGTCCTAATTGGATTAGGACTAGCATAGATTGAACCCAATTTGGCCAATCCTAATTAGATTAGGATGAAACCATGAGAGAGGCACCTAATCCTCTTTGGAAGAGGATTAGGTTAACCAACTAAGAGGGGCATCAGCCCCTCTCCAAATGCTTGGGGCGACAAGAAGAGAGGAGCTAGGGCCGGCGCCCCCTTCTTATTTGGTAGGTTGTCATTGGAACTCCTAAAAGTTAGGAGCTCCAATCCCTTTTTAAAGAGGACTAGAGGCCGGCGCCCTAAGAGAGCTTTTCATCCTCCTCTTGCTGCCGCCACCCTTCTCTTAGTTCAGCCGCAAGCAAAGGAAGAGCAAGGTCCAAGCGTTGGCGTCTTCCTCTTCCTCCAATCCTTCTTCCAACGCAGGGAAAAAAAAGAAGGCTGCAGAAGCTGTGTTCTTCTTCCTTGAGTTTCTTCTTCTTCTTCCTCCTCTCAAGCACTTTCAAGAGTTGAAAGAAAGAGAAGAGATCAGCCATCAAAGGAGTCTTTGCAAGGGAGCTAGCACCCCGGGAAGACAAGAAAGCTTTGATCGGTTCTCTACTTCGTGTGGATACCCGTAGAGGCCGGACGTTTGAACGGCTTCAAACGAACCCTCTTCCAAAACCACGAATTCAGATTCGCGGTGATCATCTACCCGCGCAAGGTGAAGATTTGATCTTCCTATTAGTTCTAAAAGTTTTAATTCTTACCTAATTACGAAAGGTCTCGAAACAAGCGTTCATGCGATGAACGTCGAACCCGTGCATGCTGATTCCGCTGCCATCTGAAATTTTTTGAAATATCAGCGGCATGGGCGGGTTCCCAACAGTGGTATCAGAGCCAGGTTTCGTAGATTAAGGTAAGAATTAAATATCTAAAGGCATATTAGATCTGAAAATTAAATGATCATGCATGCTGAAAAATTTTGCATGCAGATTTTTTCAGGGGTGCTGATTTTTTACATGCTGATTTTTATGTGATAAAAAGATGATTCTAATTGCATTGTTAATGGAATTACAAAGTTTAGAATCATGATTAGCATGATCAGCGACCTATGTCATGATATAATCAGTTAGTTTTCAGATCTGAAATTATAATTGTAGCATACGGTGATGATCATAGGATTCAACCCCTTTTGGTATCAAATGTAATGACCTGCGATGTGATCTGCGATGTCATGTAATTTTTCAGATGCTTGCATGCATCTTATTTGATATTTTGAGAGGCCTGCGTGCCTCCTAAAAGGAGATGTAAATTATTTTTATTTTTATTTTACATCTGGTTGTATTTCTGTGATGTGATGTACATCAACGATCAAGTTGAGCAAAGGCATGAGATGAAAGGTGATCTAAGCGGTTGATGGCGATGGGATCAAGAGTTAATCAAGGATCGAATCAAGGAAGCTTGGAATCAATTCAAGAGTTGAAGACCACTTGATCGATTGATGTGCATGTGCTTGTAATACGACCTAATTAGAATCCATGATCATCACCTAGTTAAAGTTTAGCTTTAATTATTGCCGCGATTATAACTGCCTGCAATGCGCCGTTTGCATGTGATGTGAATGAGAGTCGGGTAGATAGGTCTACATGTGATGTAGCAAACCCAATTGAGACCTAAATCAAAACCTCCTCAATCAAGTCGAGAGTGAACCGACATGAGCAAGTCATATTAGATTAATTGATCTAATTGGTGTCTAGAAAAGCATGAAAGGTGGTTACTTAATTAGGACCTTACTCTCTGAGTAAGGGGAGCCTCCCACCTGCTTACCTGGCCAATTGTTCGATTACCTCTTATGAAAGGCTCAAGTTGCAAACACTAAGACCTGATTAACCAATATTAAGTCAATAGGTCTTCCACTGTAGTAGAGCTGCTAAGGCCTTTCTGATGTTGACTTGTCTCGGCTGGATACAGTGGTCAAGTTGCATTGAGGGGCTGGACCTCTCTATAGACATGAGATGTTGTAGGGTAAAGGTGGGGTTGGGCACCAATAACTGTTAGGTGAGGACCCAATGACGACTTTATTCCTACGGTTATACGGTGGGTCTGACTTAACTAAGAAATGGGACCAATAACTGTTAGGTGAGGTCTTCATGGCTTAGAGACCAAGTTGCACTGCAACATGCTTGAGAAGCATTGTACAAGAGTTGTACACTCATCCATCTATGTGTCACCAATAACTGTTAGGTAAGGTGGCATGTGAATTGGTGGGACCGCAGTACCCACTAGAAACCCTAGTCGTGTGGGATTTCCGTTTTCCTACCAGGGGAGTGTGAGGAATTCGAGAAAATAGTGGGAGTCATATTTGTTCTAAAAGACCTTAGGACAGATTAGGATCAAGTACAAGAGTCTAACTAGAATCTTTACTCTCTGCAGATACAATGTCGGCTTCAAACCCTTTGACCCGTATTCTTGAGACCAACCGACTGACCGGAACCAATTACAAGGACTGGCTTAGAAATCTCAAAATAGTTTTGGACTGTGAGAAGATAGGCTACATACTCGATTCAGATATCCCCACATTACCAGCACGTCCCACTGATGTTCAGCGTGAGATGCATAAAAAGTGGTTGGACGATGACATTAGAGTAAAATGCTATATGATGGCATCTATATCTAATGAACTCCAATGCCAGCATGAAAATATAAAGACTGCTAGGGACATACTGGCACACCTGCAAGAGTTGTATGGTGAGCAGAGTCGCACAGCTCGTTTTGAAGTGTCCAAGAGGCTTTTCAAAGCGAAGATGCGCGAAGGGCAGTCTGTTCATGATCACGGTCTGACCATGATCAAGGACCTAGAGGAGCTTGAGAAGCTCGGTATGGACATGCACAAGGAATTGCAAGTGGATTTGATCCTACAGTCACTTCCTGATTCATTTGGTCAGTTTATAGTAAACTACCACATGAATAAGATTGAATGCACTAAGACTGAACTAATCAACATGTTGGTAACTGCTGAGGGAGCCTTGAAAGGTTCAAGGGGCAATGTCCTCGCTGCTGAGTTGACTTCTGGTTCCAAGAGAAAGTCTACTTGGAAGAAAAAGAAGCCTGCAAAGAAGCAGAAGAAAGACAAGAAGCCAAGAACGAAGTTCAAAAGAAAAAGGCTAACGACAAAGGAAAATGTTTCCACTGCAATGTCGAAGGCCACTAGAAGAGAAACTGTCCTTCATACCTCGAGAGCCTAAAGAACAAGAAAGGTGACACACCTTCAGAAGGTATAGACTTGCTCATAATTGAAACTAATCTAACGGTTTCTTCTACTTCTAGTTGGGTTATAGATTCTGGTTCTAGTGCTCATTTGTGCACTACCATGCAGGGTCTAAAGGAAAGTAGAAGGCTGGCAGAAGGTGCGGTAACCCTTCGGGTTGGCAACGGGGCAAAAGTTGCTGCTGTGGCTGTGGGCACCTACCATCTGCGACTACCGTCTGGATTTAGTTTAATACTTAGAGACTGCTATTATGTACCTGTTGCTAGCAGAAATTTGATTTCTGTTTCATGTCTAGCACAGGAAGGTCATATTTTTACATTTGACAAAGACTGCTGTTCTATTTATTTGAGAAATAAAATAGTAGCACGTGGTTTTATGATTGACAGTCTCTATCATTTACATATGGATGTATCTGTAAATGTTACCGAGCAAGATGTGAGTGCCAAAGGATCCAAAAGATCCAGGAATGAGATAAACCAAAGATATTTGTGGCACCTCAGACTTGGCCATATTGGAGAAGATAGAATGAACAAAATGGATAAAGATGGGCTCTTAGGCTCATTGACTTCCGAGTCATATCCAGTTTGCGAGTCCTGTCTTCAAGGAAAAATGGCTAGACTGCCCTTTGTAGGACATGGGGAGAGGACCACTGAAATACTTACCCAAGTACATACAGATGTATGTGGCCCATTCGATGTGCTAGCCAGGGGACGTTATTCTTACTTCATTACCTTTACCGATGATTATTCACGGTATGGGTATGTGTATCTTATGAGACACAAGTCTGAATCCTTTGAAAAGTTCAAAGAGTTCAAAAATGAAGTAGAAAAATAAACTGGAAAACCTCTTAAGGCTCTTCGATCAGATCGGGGAGGAGAATACCTTAGTGGGGAATTCCGAGACTATCTCAAAGAAAACGGCATAGTCTCACAATGGACACCTCCGGGTACACCTCAACTCAACGGGGTGTCAGAGAGGGGAAATCGGACCCTATTGGATATGGTCAGGTCCATGATGAGCCTCACTGATTTACCTATGTTCCTTTGGGGAGATGCCTTACTCACAGCGATTTATTTATTGAATAGAGTTCCCTCTAAATCCGTTCCTACCACACCGTATGAGATATGGCATGGTAAGAAACCAAGTCTGGGTCATCTCAAGATTTGGGGATGTCCGGCCCACGTCAAGCGACTACAGGCGGACAAGTTAGAGGCTAGGACCATAAGTGCTCGTTTTATAGGATATCCTAAAGAGTCATTAGGATACAATTTTTACGTCTCAGAGGATCACAATGTGTTTGTGAGCCGTCATGCCATCTTCTTGGAAAATCAGTTTATCCTTGATAGAGGCAGTGGGAGGAAAATTGAGCTTGAAGAGAAAGTCTCTGAAAAGCAACGAGTCATGGATCCTATAGAACCTATTCATAAGGAGCCAGTACACGATGTCCCTCAACCACCTCGTAGATCTAGTAGAGTCTCCCATCCTCCCGATAGATACTTAGGTATACTTGAAGAGGATACTGAGGAAATGTTCCTAGTGGGAGATAGGGATCACATACAGGATCCCAAAACCTACAACGAGGCGATATCTGATATCGATTCCGAGAAATGGCTGGAAGCTATGAAGTCAGAGATAGACTCCATGCATTCCAACCAAGTCTGGACCTTAGTAGATCCACCAGAAGGTATTGTACCTATTGGATGCAAATGGATCTACAAAAGGAAGATAGGTTCGGATGGGGAGGTAGAGACCTATAAGGCAAGGCTTGTGGCGAAAGGGTATAGTCAGCGCGAAGGCATTGACTATCAGGAGACCTTTTCACCTGTAGCCATGCTAAAATCCATCCGAACATTGCTTGCCATTGCAGCATTTCATGATTATGAAATCTGGCAGATGGATGTGAAAACTGCTTTCCTGAATGGATATCTTGATGAAGATATCTATATGGAACAGCCTTTGGGTTTCACTTTCAGTGATGGAGATCACAAGGTCTGCAAGCTGCAAAGGTCCATCTATGGACTAAAGCAAGCCTCTCGGAGTTGGAACACTCGTTTTGATGATGCAATCAAAACGTTTGATTTCATCAAAAACGAGGAGGAACCATGTGTTTATAAAAAGGTTAGTGGGAGTGCTGTCGTTTTTCTCGTACTGTACGTAGATGACATTCTCCTGATTGGGAATGATATTCCCATGCTAACCTCGGTCAAGGTCTGGTTGTCAAAAGAATTCTCCATGAAAGACCTTGGGAAAGCATCCTATATTTTGGGAATAAAGGTCTATAGAGATAGATCTAAAAGGATGCTTGGCCTGTCACAGAAAATGTACATAGAGGAGGTGCTGAAGAGGTTCAGCATGGAAAACTCCAAGAGGGGTCTCTTACCCCTAAGGCATGGAATTCATCTCTCCAAAAAGATGTGCCCCAACACATCTGAGGAGATTCAACGCATGAGCAAGATTCCTTATGCATCGGCAATAGGAAGCCTCATGTATGCCATGCTATGTACACGACCTGATATAGCTCTTGCTGTGAGTGTCACAAGCAGATATCAGTCGAATCCAGGTGAAGAACACTGGACAGCTGTGAAGAATATTCTTAAGTACTTGAGAAGAACTAAAGATTTATTCTTGGTTTTTGGAGGATCATCAGAGTTAAAGGTAGAAGGGTACATAGATTCAGACTTCATGACTGATGTCGATGACAGGAAGTCAACATCTGGATACGTGTTCTTGTGCAATGGTGGTACGGTGAATTGGAAGAGTTCTAAACAACCGATCATTGCTGATTCTACTATGGAAGCCGAATACATCGCCGCCTCTGAAGCTGCTAAGGAAGGCTTCTGGTTCAAGAAATTCATGCCATAGCCCTTGCTAAGGAGCCAAGGTCTCATCAGAAGTCTAAGCATATAGAGCGGCGCTTTCACCTCATACGCGACTATGTGGAGAAGAAATATGTAGAGGTGCAGAGAGTAGACTCCGCGGATAACGTGGCAGACCCTTTCACTAAGCAGCTGAGTCAGCAAAAGACTGAAGCCCACCTTGAGAAGATGGGCCTAAGATATATGACCAATTGGCTTTAGTGCAAGTGGGAGATTGTTAGATGTATGCCCTAGAAGCCAATTTGGCTGACACATTGTTGATTCTAGGGACATAATTTTGTACTTGACTATTTATTATTGAATAAATAAAAGGCATCTTTTTCATTCATATTATTTATGTGTCTATGAATCGTCCAAGAAATTAATAAGATGATGATACATATTCTCAAGAGTTGAGAATTTGAGCCATGTATCATTGGTGATTAATTTCTAAATGCTCCTGATCAAAGGATCATCACGAGGACGGTGATCGATCCGATCAGTGCACAGATCACTCTCCTTCTGGATGGACGAGACTTGAGTCCACAGTGTAGGGACACTGAAGTGATAGTGCAGGTGCTTGTTAGAGAACAAGGGTACTGAGCGTGACCAATACAAGAAGTCACTTGGATGTCTATCCACTCGTCAGTGACTTGCTTGATGTTGCAGTAGTGTGACTGGTCCTTTGACCTGCGGTGCTTCGGCTACTCACAGTGAGGTTATTGTAGTTTGACTGCCCACATACATGGTCTCTAGCCATATGGGTCCATGCAGTGTAGATTGGCTGCAGTAAGTTCACTGTAGGAGTAGGGTATGCACCTATATGGAATCTATCGACTTTGATAGATAAGGAGAGATCCTATGTGATTTATAAGACTGAGTTCGTAAGACCTCGGCCGGGGCAGTATGCACAGTGGAGAAAGAGTTTTTCACTATCGAACTCGAGTCGAATAAATCTTGACATATGACAGACGATGGGGTTTGACGAGTTGTCCATGACCTCCGTCCTGTAGGGATCCACGATAGTAGGACTGTATCACATGTTAACTGCACCTAGAGGTTCATCATTCCATTCTGCTGGGTAGCCACTACATGCTGCTAGGTGTCACTGGTGGATGGTGGGACTTATAGGGATTATCTTGATGATCGATAAACCCTAATGAGTTGAGTTGGAATCGTTCCAACCCATTGAAAGGAGTTTTCAATGATATAGTGATAGAGATCACAATATATCTCACTACCAGTCAGAATAGAACCTATGGGGTCACACACACTAGAAGTATTGACCGATCCGATGGTTGAAATCGTGATTAGGAATCACAAGAAATCAATTTGATTGATAAGAAGTTGAAGAAGAACAAAGGGAATTAATTAATTGGACTTGAAACAAGAATCCTACTTCGGGTAGGATACCTAGAGTTCTAATTGGATTAGGACTGGGATTCCTACTTGGAATAGGATTCCTCAATCCTAATGAGATTAGGAGTTTTGAATTAAAATTGGATTCCTACTTGGAGTAGGATTCCTAGAAATCCTAATTGGATTAGGACTTCGGATTCAAATAGAGTCCTAATTAGATTAGGACTAAAATTAAACAAATCCTAATTGGATTAGGATTCCTTAAGTCTAAATTAATTATTAATCTAATGAATCAACATGACTCCTAATTGGATTAGGATTGAAGAGTTCAATTGAGTCATGGTTCATTCAAGTCCTAATTGGATTAGGACTAGCATAGATTGAACCCAATTTGGCCAATCCTAATTAGATTAGGATGAAACCATGAGAGAGGCACCTAATCCTCTTTGGAAGAGGATTAGGTTAACCAACTAAGAGGGGCATCAGCCCCTCTCCAAATGCTTGGGGCGACAAGAAGAGAGGAGCTAGGGCCGGCGCCCCCTTCTTATTTGGTAGGTTGTCATTGGAACTCCTAAAAGTTAGGAGCTCCAATCCCTTTTTAAAGAGGACTAGAGGCCGGCGCCCTAAGAGAGCTTTTCATCCTCCTCTTGCTGCCGCCACCCTTCTCTTGGTTCAGCCGCAAGCAAAGGAAGAGCAAGGTCCAAGCATTGGCGTCTTCCTCTTCCTCCAATCCTTCTTCCAACGCAGGGAAAAGAAAGAAGGCTGCAGAAGCTGTGTTCTTCTTCCTTGAGTTCCTTCTTCTTCTTCCTCCTCTCAAGCACTTTCAAGAGTTGAAAGAAAGAGAAGAGATCAGCCATCAAAGGAGTCTTTGCAAGGGAGCTAGCACCCCGAGAAGACAAGAAAGCTTTGATCGGTTCTCTACTTCGTGTGGATACCCGTAGAGGCCGGACGTTTGAACGGCTTCAAACGAACCCTCTTCCAAAACCACAAATTCAGATTCGCGGTGATCATCTACCCGCGCAAGGTGAAGATTTGATCTTCCTATTAGTTCTAAAAGTTTTAATTCTTACCTAATTACGAAAGGTCTCGAAACAAGCGTTCATGCGATGAACGTCGAACCCGTGCATGCTGATTCCGCTGCCATCTGAAATTTTTTGAAATATCAGCGGCATGGGCGGGTTCCCAACAGAAACACATTTTCTTATGTTTAAATTTAAAATATGTGCATAACAATAATAATAAGTGCTATGTAAAATAGATAAATTTATACATTATTTAGCACTTATCACTGCCAAACCTGAAAAATTTGATAGCCATAACTTTAGGAGGTGGCAGAACCAAATGCGGTTCTGGCTCACCACATTAAAATTGATCTCAGTTATAGGTGAGAGAGCTACTGAAGTTGATAACAGGCCCAACTAGAGATGGGCATCGGGCCGTGCCGGGCCTAGCCCGGCCCAGGCCCACCGGGCCACAGACTAAACGGACCGTGCCTGGCCCGGCCTGTTACTAAACGGGCCGTGCCTGGCACGACCCACTTAGCCTAAAGACTAAGCCCGGCACGGCCCTAGGCCCGTGGGGTAGCGGGCCGTGCCGGGCCTTGGCACGAGACGGGCCGTGCCCGTCTGGCAAAAAAAAAACTAGCTGTTACCCATAACGGCTATTTGTGGTTTTTACCCAAAATACCCCTCCCAACAGTCATAAAACGGCTATTTTGAGGGGTATTTTGGGAGAAAAAAATTGGAGTCCTATAAATACCCCTTTCCTCCCTCATTCTCACCACACCAAACCAACTCTTCTCTCCTTCTCTACTACTACTATTTCTCTCTTCTAGCAATATTTAGCAAGTGCTCTAGGCTTCTAGTAATTTAATTTTTAGTTTGTATTTAGCAAGTGTTCAAGTGCTACACAAGAGGAGGTTCTTGTTGAGAAGTTAGAAGTACAAGAGAAAGAGAAGGTCACTCCTTGTTGAGAGCACAAGAGGAAGCTCATAAATCTTGGCTCTACCTCTGGTCCTCTACTCAATTACTCCTTGTGGTTAGTTTTTATTTTTTGCATATATCAATTTAGATATGTCATCTTTTGATGAAAGTCATTTTGGCATTCCTCCTATTTCTGAGGGAGAAGAAACTAATCTCCAACCCCATGTTCCTAGTTCCTCTAGAACCAGTGAACCGAGTGAAGATCAAACCTCCTCTCGTAAGAGGACTAGTGCTGTATGGAATGAATTTGATAGAATTATGGTTGATGGAGTCTGAAAAGTAAAATGTAAAAAATGTGCTAAACTTTATAGTTGTAGTAGTAGTGGGGGAACAGGCCATTTAAAAAGACATCAAGAGAGTCATAGGATGCATGATTCTCGTCTTCAAAGTACCCTTAATATACAAGGGGAATCACTTTTAGGTAATTTTGCATATAATCATGAAAATCAAAAAAAATCACTTGTAAAATGGATAGTTAAGGATGAATTACCTTTTAGTTTATGTGAATCTTTTAATTTGGAAGAATATGTTCAATTAAACCTACAACCTGCTTACAAAAGAACTAGTAGGCGTACATTTAGAAGAGTAGCTATGACTAACTTTTTAGTAATGAGACAAAGTTTAATTGAAACACTCTCTACTTTAAATGTAAAAGTTTCATTAACTTCTGATATTTGGTCAGCATTTGTAGGTAGTAATTGTTTTATTGCTATTACTGCTCATTATATTGATAATGATTGGCTATTAAATAAACGTATTCTTGCTTTTCGTGCTTTTGATTTTCCACATTCTGAGCAACAAATTTCAAATGCCATTTATCAAACTGCATGTTCATATAATATTAATGATAAAATTATGTCTATTACTTTTGATAATGCATCTAATAATAATTCTGCTGTTACATTATTAAAGGACTCATTGCATCCCATGTTAAATAAAAATTTATTGCATATTAGATGTGCATGTCATATCTTAAATCTTTCTGTTCAAGCTGGCATGGGCATGATTCAAGATGTCATGTCAAAAATTAGAAATGCAGTTTCTTTTATTCATGCTTCAAGATCAAGACTTCAAAAATTTAAGGAACTATGTATAAATCATGGTAAACATTTTAAAAAATTTAAACTTGATGTAATTACTCGTTGGAACTCAACATATAGCATGATACATGATGCCTCTCAAAACATCAAACAAGATGTATGCAAGCATCTGAAAAATTACATGACATCGCAGATCACATCGCAGGTCATTACATTTGATACCAAAAGGGTTTGAATCCTATGATCATCACCGTATGCAACAATTATAATTTTCAGATATGAAAACTAATTGATTATATCATGACATAGGTCGCTAATCATGCTAATCATGATTCTAAACTTTGTAATCCCATTAACAATGCAATTAGAATCATCTTTTTATCACATAAAAATCAGCATGCAAAAAATCAGCACCCCTGAAAAATCTGCATGCAGAATTTTTCAGCATGCATGATCATTCAATTTTCAGATCTAATAAGCCTTTAGATATTTAATTCTTACCTTAATCTACGAAGCCTAGGCTCTGATACCACTGTTGGGAACCCGCACACGCCGCTGATATTTCAAAAATTAAATCAGATGGCAGCGGAAGAGGCATGCGCGGGATCGACGTTCATCGCATGAATGTTGTTTCGAGACCTTTCGTAATTAGGTAAGAATTAAAACTTTTTAAAACTATTAGGAAGATCAGATCTTCACCTTGCGCGGGTAGATGATCACCGCAAATCTGAATTCGTGGTTTTAGGATGATGGTTCGTTTGAAGCCGTTCAAACGTCCGGCCTCTACGGGTATCCATACGAAGCAGAGGACCGATCAAAGCTTTCTTGTCTTCCCGAGGTGCTAGCTCCCTTGCAAAGACTTCTTTTGATGGCTGATCTCCTCTCTTTCAATCAACCCTTGATTGTGCTTGAGAGGAGGAAGAAGAAGGATGAAGATGGGAAGAAGATCAAAAGCCCCTGCAGCCTTCTTCTCTTTTCATGCGTTGGAGCCAAGGAAGAAGACCAAGAGGAGGGAGATGCCTCCTCTTCTTTTCCCTTTGCTGATGGCGGCTGAAGGGAGAGGGGTGGCCACGTGATGGAAGAGGAGAGGGAGAGCTCATCTAGGGCGCCGGCCCCCTTTGCCCCTTTTTATAACCATCTAGGGCTCCTACAATCTAGGAGCCCTAGAGTTATTTCCTAAGAGGGGCTCTCTTCTCCCTTCTCCACATGGAAAAGGGAGGGGCATATCCCCCTCCTCATGGTAAACCCTAATCCACATTAAGTAGGGTTTGAAATGCCCTAATGTGGTCAAGCCTTAATCCAATTAGGCTTAGTCCAAGGGTGAACCAATTAGGATCCAATCTAGGTAAGTCCTAATCCAATTAGAACTTAAATCAATTTTGACTCAATTGAACTCTTCAATCCTAATCCAATTAGGAGTCTTATTGATTCATTAGATTAATAATTAATTGTGACTTAAGAAATCCTAATCCAAATTAGGACATATTTAATTTTAGTCCTAATCCAATTAGGACTCTATTTGAATCCGAAGTCCTAATCTAATTAGGATTTCTAGGAATCCTACTCCAAGTAGGAATCCTATTTTAATTCAAAATTTCTAATCTCATTAGGATTGTAGGAATCCTATTCCAAGTAGGAATCCCAGTCCTACTCCAAGTAGGATTCCCAGTCCTAATCCAATTAGGACTCTAGGAATCCTACCCGAAGTAGGATTTGTGTTTAAGTCCAATTAATTAATTCCCTTTGTTCCTTCTTCAACTTCTTATCAATCAAATTGATTACTTGTGATTCCTAATCACGATTTCAACCATCGGATCGGTCAATACTTCTAGTGTGTGTGACCCCATAGGTTCTATTCTGACTGGTAGTGAGATATATTATGATCTCTATCACAATATCATTGAAAACTCCTTTCAATGGGTTGGAACGATTCCAACTCAACTCGTTAGGGTTTATCGATCATCAAGATAATCCCTATGAGTCCCACCATCCACCAGTGACACCTAGCAGCATGTAGTGGCTACCCAGCAGAATGGAATGATGAACCTCTAGGTGCAGTTAACATGTGATACAGTCCTACTATCGTGGATCCCTACAGGACGGAGGTCATGGACAACTCGTCAAACCCCATCGTCTGTCATATGTCAAGATTTATTCGACTCGAGTTCGATAGTGGAAAACTCCTTTTCCACTTTATATTACTGCCCTGGCCAAGGTCTTAGAACTCAGTCTAACAAATCACATAGGATCACTCCTCTTCTATCAAGGTCGATAGATTCCTTATAGGTGCATACCCTACTCCTACAGTGAACTTACTGCAGCCAATCTACACTGCATGGACCCATATGGCTAGAGACCATGTATATGTGCAGTCAAACTACAATAACCTCACTGTGAGTAGCCGAAGCACCGCAGGTCAAAGGACCAGTCACACTACTGCAACATCAAGCAAGTCACTGACGAGTGGATAGACATCCAAGTGACTTCTTGTCTTGGTCACGCTCAGTACCCTTGTTCTCTAACAAGCACCTGCACTATTACTTCAGTGTCCCTACACTGTGGACTCAAGTCTCGTCTATCCAGAAGGAAAGTGATCTGTGCACTGATCGGATCGATCACCGTCCTCGTGATGATCCATTGATCAGGAGCATTTAGAAATTAATCACCAATGATACATGGCTCAAATTCTCAACTCTTGAGAATATGTATCATCATCTTATTAATTTCTTGGACGATTCATAGACACATAAACAATATGAATGAAAAGATGCCTTTTATTTATTCCATAATAAATAGTCAAGTACAAAATTATGTTCCTAGAATTAACAATGCGTCAGCCAGATTGGCTTCTAGGGCATACATCTAACAATCTCCCACTTGCACTAAAGCCAATCAGTCATATATCTAAGCCCCATCTTCTCAAGGTGGGCTTCAGTCTTTTGCTGACTTAGCTGCTTAGTGAACGGGTCTGCCACGTTATCCGCGGAGTCTACTCTCTGCACCTCTACATCATAGTCGCGTATGAAATGGAAGCGCTGCTCTATGTGCTTGGACTTCTGATGAGACCATGGCTCCATAGCTAGTGCTATGGTGCCAATGTTATCGCAGTAAAGTGTTATGGCATCTAATGACATTACACCTAACTCTACAATTAACTTTTAATCAGAAGGTTTCCATTGCACCCTTAGATACGGCTTAACATTCAGCTTCTAAGGTAGAATCTATAATGATCGGTTGTTTGGAACTCTTCCAATTTACTGAACCGCAATTGCACATATTCTGATGTAGACTTTCTATCATCAATATGTGTGCATCCTTCTACCTTCAACTCTGATCTTCTCCCAAAGACCAAGAACATGTCCTTAGTTCTTTTCAAGTACTTAAGACTGTTCTTCACAGCTATCCAGTGCTTCTTGCCTGGATCCGACTGATATCTGCTTGTGACACTCACAGTAAGAGCTATATCAGGTCGTGTACACAACATGGCATACATGAGGCTTCCTATTGCCGATGCATAGGGAATCTTGCTCATGCGTTGAATCTCTTCAGATGTGTTGGGGCACATCTTCTTGGAGAGATGAATTCCATGTCTTAGGGGTAAGAGACCCCTCTTGGAGTTTTCCATGCTGAACCTCTTCAGCACCTCCTCTATGTACATCTTCTGTGAAAGGACAAGCATCCTTTTAGATATATCTCTATAGACCTTTATTCCCAAAATATAGGATGCTTCCCCAAGGTCTTTCATGGAGAATTCTTTTGACAACCAAACCTTGACCGAGGTTAGCATGGAAATATCATTCCCAATCAGGAGAATGTCATCTACGTACAGTACGAGAAAAACGACAGCACTCCCACTAACCTTTTTGTAAACACATGGTTCCTCTTCGTTTTTGATGAAATCAAACGTTTTGATTGCGTCATCGAAACGAGTGTTCCAACTCCAAGATGCTTGCTTTAGTCCATAGATGGACCTTTGCAGCTTGCAGACCTTGTGATCTCCATCACTGGAAGTGAAACCCAAATGCTGTTCCATATAGATATCTTCATCAAGATATCCATTCAGGAAAGCAGTTTCTCGGAATCGATATCAGATATCGCCTCGTTGTAGGTTTTGGGATCCTGTATGCGATCCCTATCTCCCACTAGGAACATTTCCTCGGTATCCTCTTCTAGTATACCTAAGTATCTATCAGGAGGATGGGAGACCCTACTAGATCTACGAGGTGGTTGAGGGACATCGTGTACTGGCTCTGTATGAATGGGTTCTATAGGATCCATGACTCGTTGCTTTTCAGAGACTTTCTCTTCAAGCTCAATTTTCCTCCCACTGCCTCTATCAAGGATAAACTGATTTTCCAGGAAGATGGCATGACGGCTCACAAACACATTGTGATCCTCTGAGACGGAAAAATTGTATCCTAATGACTCTTTAGGATATCCTATAAAACGAGCACTTATGGTCCTAACCTCTAACTTGTCTGCCTGTAGTCGCTTGACGTGGGCCGGACATCCCCAAATCTTGAGATGACCAAGACTTGGTTTCTTACCATGCCATATCTTATACGGTGTGGTAGGAACGGATTTAGAGGGAACTCTATTCAATAAATAAATCGCTGTGAGTAAGGCATCTCCCCAAAGGAACATAGGTAAATCAGTGAAGCTCATCATGGACCTGACCATGTCCAACAGGGTCCGATTCCTCCTCTCTGACACCCCGTTGAGTTGAGGTGTACCCGGAGGTGTCCATTGTGAGACTATGCCGTTTTCTTTGAGATAGTCCCGGAATTTCCCAATAAGGTATTCTCCTCCTCGATCTGATCGAAGAGCCTTAAGAGGTTTTCCAGTTTGTTTTTCTACTTCATTCTTGAACTCTTTGAACTTTTCAAAGGATTCAGACTTGTGTCTCATAAGATACACATACCCATACCGTGAATAATCATCGGTAAAGGTAATGAAGTAAGAATAACGTCCCCTGGCTAGCACATCGAATGGGCCATATACATCTGTATGTACTAGGATAAGTATTTCAGTGGTCCTCTCCCCATGTCCTACAAAGGGCAGTCTAGCCATTTTTCCTTGAAGACAGGACTCGCAAACTGGATATGACTCGGAAGTCAATGAGCCTAAAAGCCCATCTTTATCCATTTTGTTCATTCTGTCTTCTCCAATATGGCCAAGTCTGAGGTGCCACAAATATCTTTGGTTTATCTCATCTCTGGATCTTTTGGATCCTTTGGCATTCACTTCTTGCTCGGTAACATTCGCAGATACATCCATATGTAAATGATAGAGACTGTCAATCATAAAACCACGTGCGACTATTTTATTTCTTAAATAAATAGAACAGCAGTCTTTGTCAAATGTAAAAACATGACCTTTCTGTGCTAGACATGAAACAGAAATCAAATTTCTGCTAGCAACAGGTACATAATAGCAGTCTCTAAGTATTAAACTAAATCCAGACGGTAGTCGCAGATGGAAGGTGCCTACAGCCACAGCAGCAACTTTTGCCCCGTTGCCAACCCGAAGGGTTACCGCACCTTCCGCCAGCCTTCTACTTTCCTTTAGACTCTGCATGGTAATGCACAGATGAGCACTAGAACCAGAATCTATAACCCAACTAGAAGTAGAAGAAACCGTTAGATTAGTTTTAATTATGAGCAAGTCTATACCTTCTGAAGGTGTGTCACCTTTCTTGTTCTTCAGGCTCTCGAGGTATGAAGGACAGTTTCTCTTCCAGTGGCCTTCGACATTGCAGTGGAAGCATTTTCCTTTGTCGTTAGCCTTTTTTTTTTTGAACTTCCTTCTTTGGCTTCTTGTCTTTCTTCTACTTCTTAGCAGGCTTCTTTTTCTTCCAAGTAGACTTTTTCTTGGAAACAGAAGTCAACTCAGCAGCAAGAACATTGCCCCTTGAACCTTTCAAGGCTCCCTCAGCAGTTACCAACATGTTGATTAGTTCAGTCTTAGTGCATTCAATCTTATTCATGTGGTAGTTTACTATAAACTGACCAAATGAATCAGGAAGTGACTGTAGGATCAAATCCACTTGTAATTCCTTGTGCATGTCCATACCGAGCTTCTCAAGCTCCTCTAGGTCCTTGATCATGGTCAGACCGTGATCATGGACAGACTGCCCTTCGCGCATCTTCGCTTTGAAAAGCCTCTTGGACACTTCAAAACGAGCTGAGCGACTCTGCTCACCATACAACTCTTGCAGGTGTGCCAGTATGTCCCTAGCAGTCTTCATATTTTAATGCTGGCATTGGAGTTCATTTGACATTGATGCCATCATATAGCATTTTACTCTAATGTCATCATCCAACCACTTTTTATGCATCTCACGCTGAACATCAGTAGGACGTGTTGGTAGTGTGGGGATATCTGAATCGAGTATGTAGCCTATTTTCTCACAGTCCAAAACAATTTTGAGATTTCTAAGCCAGTCCTTGTAATTGGTTCTGGTCAGTCGGTTGGTCTCAAGAATACGGGTCAAAGGGTTTGAAGCTGACATTGTATCTGCAGAGAGTAAAGATTCTAGTTAGACTTTTGTACTTGATCCTAATCTGTTCTAAGGTCTTTTAGAACAAATGTAACTCCCACTATTTTCTCGAATTCCTCACACTCCCCTGGTAGGAAAATGGAAATCCCACACGACTAGGGTTTCTAGTGGGTACTGCGGTCCCACCGATTTACATGCCACCTCACCTAACAGTTATTGGTGACACATAGATTGATGAATGTACAACTCTTGTACAATGCTTCTCAAGCATGTTGCAGTGTAACTTGGTCTCTAAGCCATGAAAACCTCACCTAACAGTTATTGGTCCCATTTCTTAGTTAAGTCAGACCCACCGTATAACCGTAGGAATAAAGTCGTCATTGGGTCCTCACCTAACAGTTATTGGTGCCCAACCCCACCTTTACCCTACAACATCTCATGTCTATAGAGAGGTCCAGCCCCCCGATGCAACTTGACCACTGTGTCCAGCCGAGACAAATCAACATCAGAAAGGCCTTAGCAGCTCTACTACAGTGGAAGACCTATTGACTTAATATTGGTTAATCAGGTCTTAGTGTTTGCAACTTGAGCCCTTCATAAGAGGTAATCGAACAATTGGCCAGGTAAGCAGGTGGGAGGCTCCCCTTACTCAGAGAGTAAGGTCCTAATTAAGTAACCACCTTTCATGCTTTCCTAGACACCAATTAGATCAATTAATCTAATATGACTTGCTCATGTCGGTTCACCCTCGACTTGATTGAGGAGGTTTTGATTTAGGTCTCAATTGGGTTTGCTACATCACATGTAAACCTATCTACCCAACTCGCATTCACATCACATGCAAATGGCACATCACAGGCAGTTATAATTGCAGCATCAAATAAAGTTAAACTTTAAATAGGTGATGATCATGGATTCTAATTAGGTCGTATTACAAGCACATGCACATCAATCGATCAAGTGGTCTTCAACTCTTGAATTGGTTCCAAGCCTCCTTGATTCGATCCTTGATCAACTCTTGATCCCATCGCCATCAACCGCTTAGATCACCTTTCATCTCATGCCTTTGCTTCAACTTGATCGTTGATGTACATCACATCACAGAAATACAACCAGATGTAAAATAAAAATAAAAATAATTTACATCTCCTTTTAGGAGGCACGCAGGCCTCTCAAAACATCAAACAAGATGCATGCAAGCATCTGAAAAATTACATGACATCGCAGATCACATCGCAGGTCATTACATTTGATACCAAAAGGGTTTGAATCCTATGATCATCACCGTATGCAACAATTATAATTTTCAGATATGAAAACTAATTGATTATATCATGACATAGGTCGCTAATCATGCTAATCATGATTCTAAACTTTGTAATCCCATTAACAATGCAATTAGAATCATCTTTTTATCACATAAAAATCAGCATGCAAAAAATCAGCACCCCTGAAAAATCTGCATGCAGAATTTTTCAGCATGCATGATCATTCAATTTTCAGATCTAATAAGCCTTTAGATATTTAATTCTTACCTTAATCTACGAAGCCTAGGCTCTGATACCACTGTTGGGAACCCGTACACGCCGCTGATATTTCAAAAATTAAATCAGATGGCAGCGGAAGAGGCATGCGCGGGATCGACGTTCATCGCATGAACGTTGTTTCGAGACCTTTCGTAATTAGGTAAGAATTAAAACTTTTTAAAACTATTAGGAAGATCAGATCTTCACCTTGCACGGGTAGATGATCACCGCAAATCTGAATTCGTGGTTTTAGGATGATGGTTCGTTTGAAGCCGTTCAAACGTCCGGCCTCTACGGGTATCCACACGAAGCAGAGGACCGATCAAAGCTTTCTTGTCTTCCCGGGGTGCTAGCTCCCTTGCAAAGACTTCTTTTGATGGCTGATCTCCTCTCTTTCAATCAACCCTTGATTGTGCTTGAGAGGAGGAAGAAGAAGGATGAAGATGGGAAGAAGATCAAAAGCCCCTGCAGCCTTCTTCTCTTTTCATGCGTTGGAGCCAAGGAAGAAGACCAAGAGGAGGGAGACGCCTCCTCTTCTTTTCCCTTTGCTGATGGCGGCTGAACCAAGGAAGGGAGAGGGGTGGCCACGTGATGGAAGAGGAGAGGGAGAGCTCATCTAGGGCGCCGGCCCCCTTTGCCCCTTTTTATAACCATCTAGGGCTCCTACAATCTAGGAGCCCTAGAGTTATTTCCTAAGAGGGGCTCTCTTCTCCCTTCTCCACATGGAAAAGGGAGGGGCATATCCCCCTCCTCATGGTAAACCCTAATCCACATTAAGTAGGGTTTGAAATGCCCTAATGTGGTCAAGCCTTAATCCAATTAGGCTTAGTCCAAGGGTGAACCAATTAGGATCCAATCTAGGTAAGTCCTAATCCAATTAGAACTTAAATCAATTTTGACTCAATTGAACTCTTCAATCCTAATCCAATTAGGAGTCTTATTGATTCATTAGATTAATAATTAATTGTGACTTAAGAAATCCTAATCCAAATTAGGACATATTTAATTTTAGTCCTAATCTAATTAGGATTTCTAGGAATCCTACTCCAAGTAGGAATCCTATTTTAATTCAAAATTTCTAATCTCATTAGGATTGTAGGAATCCTATTCCAAGTAGGAATCCCAGTCCTACTCCAAGTAGGATTCCCAGTCCTAATCCAATTAGGACTCTAGGAATCCTACCCGAAGTAGGATTTGTGTTTAAGTCCAATTAATTAATTCCCTTTGTTCCTTCTTCAACTTCTTATCAATCAAATTGATTACTTGTGATTCCTAATCACGATTTCAACCATCGGATCGATCAATACTTCTAGTGTGTGTGACCCCATAGGTTCTATTCTGACTGGTAGTGAGATATATTATGATCTCTATCACAATATCATTGAAAACTCCTTTCAATGGGTTGGAACGATTCCAACTCAACTCGTTAGGGTTTATCGATCATCAAGATAATCCCTATGAGTCCCACCATCCACCAGTGACACCTAGCAGCATGTAGTGGCTACCCAGCAGAATGGAATGATGAACCTCTAGGTGCAGTTAACATGTGATACAGTCCTACTATCGTGGATCCCTACAGGACGGAGGTCATGGACAACTCGTCAAACCCCATCGTCTGTCATATGTCAAGATTTATTCGACTCGAGTTCGATAGTGGAAAACTCCTTTTCCACTTTATATTACTGCCCTGGCCAAGGTCTTAGAACTCAGTCTAACAAATCACATAGGATCACTCCTCTTCTATCAAGGTCGATAGATTCCTTATAGGTGCATACCCTACTCCTACAGTGAACTTACTGCAGCCAATCTACACTGCATGGACCCATATGGCTAGAGACCATGTATGTGTGCAGTCAAACTACAATAACCTCACTGTGAGTAGCCGAAGCACCGCAGGTCAAAGGACCAGTCACACTACTGCAACATCAAGCAAGTCACTGACGAGTGGATAGACATCCAAGTGACTTCTTGTCTTGGTCACGCTCAGTACCCTTGTTCTCTAACAAGCACCTGCACTATCACTTCAGTGTCCCTACACTGTGGACTCAAGTCTCGTCCATCCAGAAGGAAAGTGATCTGTGCACTGATCGGATCGATCACCGTCCTCGTGATGATCCATTGATCAGGAGCATTTAGAAATTAATCACCAATGATACATGGCTCAAATTCTCAACTCTTGAGAATATGTATCATCATCTTATTAATTTCTTGGACGATTCATAGACACATAAATAATATGAATGAAAAGATGCCTTTTATTTATTCCATAATAAATAGTCAAGTACAAAATTATGTTCCTAGAATTAACAATGCGTCAGCCAGATTGGCTTCTAGGGCATACATCTAACAGAATCGTGCTAGCCCAGGCCCTTATGGGCCGTGCCGGGCTCGGCCCGCGGGCCAGAAATTCTTAACCCAGCTCGGCCCCCATTTATGGGTCGTGCTTAGTGTTAGATATATGCCTTAGAAGCCAACAAGGCTGACACATTATTAATTCTGGAACATAATTTTGTACTTGACTATTTATTATTGAATAAATAAAAGGCATCTTTTTCATTCATATTGTTTATGTGTCTATGAATCGTCCAGGAAATTAATAAGATGATGATGCATATTCTCAAGAGTTGAGAATTTGAGCTATGTATCATTGGTGATTAATTTCTAAATGCTCCTGATCGATGGATCATCATGAGGATGGTGATCGATCCGATGAGATCAGTGCACACATCATTTTCATTACGGATGGACGAGACTCGAGTCCACAGTGTAGGGACACTGAAGTGATAGTGCAGGTGCTTGTTATAAAACAAGGGTACTGAGCGTGACCAAGACAAGAAGTCACTTGGATGTCTATTCATTCGTCAGTAACTTGCTTGATGTTGCAGTAGTGTGATTGGTCCTTTGACCTGCGATGCTTCGGCTACTCATAGTGAGGTTATTGTAGTTTGACTGCACACATACATGGTCTCTAGCCATATGGGTCCATGCAGTGTAGATTGGCTGCAGTAGGTTCACTGTAGGAGTAGGGTATGCACCTATAAGGAATCTATCGACCTTGATAGATAATGAGAGATTCTATGTGATTTATAAGACTGAGTTCGTAAGACCTCGGCCGGGGCAAATTGTATAGTGGAGAAAGAGTTTTCCACTCTCGAGCTTAAGTCGAATAAATCTTGACATATGACAGGCGATGGGGTTTGACGAGTTGTCCATGACCTCCATCCTGTAGGGATCCACGATAGACTGACTGTATCACACGATAACTGCATCTAGAGGTTCATCATTCTATTCTGCTAGGTAGCCATTACATGCTGCTAGGTGTCACTGGTGGATGGTGGGACTCACAGGGATTATCTCGATGATCCATAAACCCTAATAAGTAGAGTTGGAATCGTTCCGACCCATTGAAAGGAGTTTTCAATGATATTGTGATAGAGATCACAATATATCTCACTACCAGTCAGAATAGAACCTATGGGGTCACACACACTAGAGGCATTGACCAATCCGATGGTTGAATCGTGATTAGGAATCACAAGTAATATATTCGATTGATAATCAGTTGAAGAAGGAACAATGGAATTAATTAATTGGACTTAAACACAAATCCTACTTCAAGTAGGATTCCTAGAGTCCTAATTGGATTAGGACTGGGAATCCTATTTAGAGTAGGACTGGGATTCCTACTTGGAGTAGGATTCCTACAATCCTAATTAGATTAGGAGTTTTGAATTAAACTTGGATTCCTACTTGGAGTAGGATTCCCAGAGTCCTAATCGGATTAGGACTTCGGATTCAAATTAGAGTCCTAATTGGATTAGGACTAAAATTAAATAAGTTCTAATTGGATTAAGGCTTCTTAAGTCCTAATTAATTATTAATCTAATGAATTATGATGACTCCTAATTTGATTAGGATTGAAGGATTCAATTGAGTCCTGGTTCAATCAAATCCTAATTAGATTAGGATTTGAAGGGAAAGCAAATAGGTGCACCTAATCCTTTTTGGAAGAGGACTAGACCACCTTACATTAGACCCCACGCCCTAGTTGATTGGATCAACTAGGGCATGCGTGATGAGGAGAACCCCCTCCCTTGGCCGAAATCAAAGAGAAGAGAAGAGGGGCGTGATAGTCAACTTTAAAGACCACGCAATAGCACGTATCTAGTAGGATAGTGATTACGGGTATCGATCCACAGGGATTGGGGTATAGTTATTTTTCTTAAAAATAAAAATATTTAAAAGGATGAATTTGTGAAGACTATTAAACTAAGCAATTTAATAAAAAAAAATGCAATTAAAATGATATCAGTTTGAGAGAACCTAGGGCATGGAATTCACCACTAACATCGGAACAAGGATTAATTATATTTTAATTTATTCTTGAATAAACATGCAAATTGGCTACAAGCCTAATAAGCATTTAAATAGAAATTCACAAAAGTAATTTAGGCATAATCCATCTTTAGTTAGCATGAAATGTCTACCCTAATCTAAGGTGGCAGCACATCGCATCTTCCTTAAGCATGGACTATCTCATATTTACCTAGTGATCATGAAGAACAATGGTATAAACGTCATATTTAAAATCACAGAAATTAAATATGAGATGAAATAAAATATTCATTAGAAGCAAAATAAGGTTTATACAACTCCAAGAATAGAAATCAAAATATAAAACCTTGGCCCTTTATTAGGGCTGCATCCAGCCCTAGTGAGGAGAAATCAGCCCTGCATGGTATGGGAGGTGGTAGCGGCAACGCTGAAGGCTTCCATCTCTTCTTTCCTTCCTTCCCTGATTCTCTCCTCCCTTCTGTTGGAACTCCCTGATGAACAAGCCACAGACTTCTTCGGATCAGAAAAGAGCTTAAGGATGGATCGGAAGAATTGGAGCGGCCCCCGGTGGTGAAGAGGGAATGCCCTTCTCGGTTCACGCCTGGGCCTTTTATAGGCTGCAACTGCCCCTCGCTCCTCGTCTGTTTCTTCACGGATAAGGATGGAAGCGGCTGGATGGGGCTGATCCTGATGCGGAGAAGATACGTGGGGTTGGCTTGGGAGGTGACCCGTGAAGCTCGGAAGAGATGGCTTTGTTCGTGGGCATGGAAGGAATCCGAAGGAGGTTGGTTGATTTGGCTGGGAGGTTGGCTCTGTTTTGAATCTAAAACAGGGGAGGAAAGGGAATGATAGCAGTCATGGGCGTTTGAGAGGATCTCGGAGGACGTTGGGTTCGTGCGATGAAGAGAAGTTTGAGAGAGACGTTGGGAAGATGAACTCGCTCGCGGGTGATTCGGATATTCACTGTTGTGGTCTGGAGAAGATGATGAGGAGAAATAGAGGACTTGATTTTGGGAGGATAAGCTCGGGAAGGACGTGGAGGTTTGGATTTATCCGGACGATGGCTGACCGTGGGATGCTGATTCTTGGAGTGGGGAGAGGATGTACTCTAAGGATGAACGCTGGGATATGGCTTGGCTTGATTTGTGATGAGCTGGTAGCAGGGGATAACGAGGACGGGTTGTGTTTGACGTGGAACAGGGGCTTCAAGCTTATCTGTGGGAAAAGAAGTTTATCCGGAAGAGGATGAGAGTTGGAAATCTAGTTGGGATAAGCTGGGATGGAATCAGAAGAGGAGGAAGGTTGGATTCGCTGATCCGTGGGATAATGGAATTCTACTGTGCTCCGAAGCAAGGAAATGATGCGGATGAAGCTCACGGCTGGCAGCTGGGATGAACTGGGAGCTATCCGTAGGTGGTTGAAGGTGGGATGCTGGGAGAAGCGGAAGAATGAATCGCGGATACGGGGAAGATGGGCTGGGGCGTGATCCACAGAATGGGAAATCTGGAGGTTGGGATGGAGACTGGCTTGGGTTTATCCATGGGTTGTTGAAGTTATCGTGAACGCTGGGAGGAAACGTGGCGTTGTGTGGACAGGTTATGTTTGTTGGACACAGGAGATCCTATGCGAGTGTGAAGCAAGGGAGATGACTTCTAGATGAGGATGACGTGGCTTGTTTGGTTTGGAGATTTTAATGTGGTTTGGCTGGGAACATGGTTGGAGTGTGGGATTTTAGTTAAACGAGATGTGAGGAGTGGATGGAGCTTTGGGATTCGTGCAAATATAATGGTATGCTTCGAGATATGAGAGACAAATAATTAAAGGGATTTTATTGTTTTTGAGATTAAAATAGAGCAATTGGATTATGTGGAAGAAGAGTTGGAACGAGTGGAAAGAAATTTAGGTGACTGAATCAGAGGGTCTTGATTTGCGGGGTGCATGCGATTTGGGTTCAGAGATCATCCTAAATCAATTCGACTTGACCTGCATCCATTAGACTCAACCATTAAATAATTAAATCAACTCGAATTACCTTTGATAATTATTAAAATGCAATGATGATGGTAACACATATTTAATGGTTAAATTTACGAAATATGCAAATTAAAATAATGATAAGTGCTATGAATAAAAGGTTAATTTATGCATTATTTAGCACTTATCACACCCCCAAACCTACATTTTGCTAGTCCTCGAGCAAAATAAAAACTAACTCACTTTCGCAGGAATCGCGATTGCATTTACCGTATGCAATACGGCTTTAAACCCCTAGGTGGCCCTAGTGGACGAGTTTTGTCTCGTGAGGGTTTCCGGCTCAGATACCCACAAACTGCTGTCTAAAGGATTTATTTTATTGTTTGATAAAATCTAATTTCAAATGCATTAACGCCAAGAATTTCAAAAGCACACAAAGTTTTAATTACTAAGTAAGTCCAAATCCTAAGTCAGTATGCAACTTAAGTTGAAGTCATTAAGTTTCCGTTAGGGAGTTGTAAGACTTATTTATACTTGGGTGCCTGGTGAAATCTGGACCATACACAAGCTAAGACTTTAGATCCCCAAAATACTGCTAAAGCTAGTAGTTTCCAAGAATTGGTCAGATAAGACCTAATCACTGATTCAAAATCATCCTATCTTGCAGGATTTCGAGAGTTGTGGATGTTTACTTTAATACCTCATGGGCTTTATCTATAATATTCCAGTTTACTCGAATTTTTACAACGACGGCTTTCACACTATCGTGTTTTTCGAGGTCAATTTTATTTTTTTTCTTTTTTTTTTTATTTTTGTATTTATAAATAATTTATGCACTTTTACTCTTGTAATGATTCCACCGTGTAGTGAGCATTCAGTCAACACTCCTACACCAGATGGCATAAGGTGTTGGGTATTAAGACTCCCCTACGGACCTATGCTCGGGTTCATCATCACAAGCCCGCTGACCTTTGACAATAGGTAGCCCTTTTCGATGTACCTGACTAAATTCACTCTTTTTTTTTTCTCTTTTTTTTTTAAAAAAATAAATATGAGATAATAGTGAATTAGATAGGTATGATTCATCAGGACTCAAGGTTGCTACCAGACTTAACAACATCATGTTGAACCTAACCCTTAGAAGTGCAGGCCATGTGTGTTGTGAAATTCCAAAGTAAAAATTATCTTACAACTCACTAAAAGAACTTTTAATGAAAAGAACTCAAGTTGTCTTACTTCTGACTAGTCATTGGGCTTTTTAGATTTTATATACTTTGTGTGATTGTCATTTCAGCACTAAGGCATAGAAATTAGTTTTTTTTTTTTTTGAGATAAACTTATTTAAAAATATGAAAATGTGAAAACTTTCTTCAAAAATTCGAATCCTATACCCCCCAACCTAGATCAGACATTGTCCTCAATGTTTATATTTTTTTTTACTTTAAACATATTATATTAATATATATATTTTATTATTATTATTATTTTTATTTTGGATGAAAGTATGATGCATATGGAGGATAGAAGCATTGTACCTTAGTTGCATCAGTAATATGAGGACACCTGAAAAAAATGTGACAAGAAAATATGCAAAAATAACCTATGAAAATTGGGTTGCCTTCCAACAAGCGCTAAGTTTAACGTCTTCAGCCAGACGCAGTACATCTTTATCAAATCATACCGGGTTCATGCGGAGTTCTCCAAGGAAGAAAATTTGTGGGAAACTGATTGTCGGGCAGAAAGTTGACTGCTTCTATGGCCTTTTCTATAGTAATGTCAAAATTGGTCAAGCATATTTTCAGAGGGTCATCTACCAAAATATAGAGAAGGGCTTCTTCTAAAAGATCGTCCATTTTATCTAGTAGGAAGCACTCAACTTCCTTTGCGGGTTGATCAGAGGCACGAAATATATTTAACTTGACCTTCATATTCCCAAAGGATATATTCATCACCCCAGTTCTACAATTTATACTCGCATTGGCTGTAGCTAAAAAGGGGCGCCCAAGGATCACGGGGATTTGTTTCTTAGGATTAGGCTCATGTTCCATATCAAGGACAATAAAATCGACTGGAAAATAGAACTTGTCTACCTTGACTAGGACATCTTCAATTGTTCCTCGTGGTATTTTTACAGATCGATCAGCCAATTGAAGGGATACTGAGGTTGGTTTTAACTTACCTAACCCAAGTTTCTCATAAACTGAGTAAGGTAAAAGGTTGACACTTGCCCCTAGATCTAAGAGTGCTCGATCAATGAAATTATTTCCTAAGACACAGGAGATGGTGGGAGCACCAGGATCTTTGAATTTCGGAGGGGTGTTGTGTTGGAGAATAGAACTCACTTGCTCTGTTAGGAAGACCTTTTTAGGCACATGTGTCCTAGATTATCGCTTTTGGGTACAAAGGTCTTTGAGAAATTTGGCATACGAGGGAACTTGTCTAATAGCATCAAGAAGCAGAATGTTAATTTTGACTTGTTTACAAACCTCCATCATCTCCTCTAGTGAAGTTCCTTTCTTGCCAAAGGGAGTGGGTGCATTAAGAGCTTCAGGAAATGGAGCCTTTGGGATGTGAGTTTTGGCCGAAGGTGGACTAACTGAGGAAGAAGAAGGTTTTGGATTTTCATGTGATACATTTCTCTCCTCCTCTTTACCTTCCTTATTGTTTCCCTCCCCAATCGTATTGTCTACTACACGTCCACTCCTTAGGGTAGTCAAAGCATTGGCTTGTTCATGATGAATTGTATTTGGTTGATTTTCTTGAGCCATGTATTGTCCCCTAGGATTACTCACTGGTTGGCTTGGAAGCTTTCCTTCCTCTCGCTTGTTCAGTGCATTAGCTAGTTGCCCCATTTGGGATTCTAGCTTGGCGATAGATTGCGTGTGAGAGTGCACCAATTGTGTAATGGTTTCCAAACCTTGAAGGGAGGTCAACACTTTCTCCTCAAAGGCTGTGTTCCTTTGGGGTGCTGGAGGAGGGACATGTTGAAATTGTGAATAGTGAGTAGGAAGGACGGTTTGGATGAACACTCTGGAACGGTTGAAAGTTTTGGGCATAAGGCTGGGAGGTATTGGAAGTCTGCTGCTTCCAAGAGAAATTTGGATGGTTGCGCCACCCCGGGTTATAAGTGTTAGAATACGGATCATTACCCGGTCGGGACTGTGCTTGGGCAGCATTTACTTGTTCTTGCACAAATTCAGGAAATTTTGCTGCCGAAGGGCACTCAAAAACAGTATGAGACGGACTAGAACAGAGAGCACACACTTGTGCTTGGGAAAAGTTTGGAAGCTGTTCTCTAGACACTAGCTGGTCCAACTTGCGGGATAGTGCATCTACTTTGTCAGATAGACCTAGGACTGGCTAACTTCATATATGGTTCCTTTTCTTTGAGAACTCGGGGGTGCTTGACGAGCGGAGGAGGCATGGTGGAGGGAATTTTCATTGAGGAGGCATGGTGGAGGGAATTTTCAAACATCTGCCATGCCTCATGCTCACTTTTAAGCATGAAAGTACCCCCACAAGAAACATCAACCATTTGACGATTTCGTTCGGATAGTCCGTCATAAAAGCATTGCACTAATTGCCACTTGGGTATTTGATGATGTGGGCATTTCCGGAGTAAATCTTTAAATTTTTCCCAAGTTTCATGAAATTCTTCCCCGTCAGATTGGGAGAAGCTCGTGATAGCACGCCTAAATTGGTTTGTTCTTCCTATGGAAAAATATTTCTTTAGAAATTCATGTTGCATTTGAGCCCAAGGGAGAATAGAATTGGCTTCTAATGAATGGAGCCATTGTTTAGCTCTATCCTTAAGGGAAAAAGGAAACAGCCTAAGTTTCAGAGCATCATCAGTGAAGTTCTGAATTTTGACAGTAGTGCAGATCTCAAGGAACTCATCCAAATGTTTATATGGGTCTTCATTGTTAAGTCCATAAAAAGAGGGAAGCATTTGGATGACACTAGACTTAATTTCAAAATGCACCGCAGCAGTGGTATCAGGTAGTCGAATACAAGATGGAGAGGTATAAATGGAAGGAGTAAAGTACTCCTTTAGCAGTTTGGGTTGTTCTTCAGCCATCTCAACAGGTGGTGTAGATCCTATGGTTCTATAGGTGCAGATTTCGGCTCGAAGGGCCCTAATAGAACGCTCTATTTCAGAATCAAAAGGTACTAATTCAGGAGATCTGGAATGACACCCTAGCATACACTAAAGCTTGTTGGATCAGTCAAGTACAGTCAAGCATGCACTAAAGGAAAAAACAAATCAAATCCTTGTGTTTACCCTAAAATCACTAGACAGCTCCTAACTGGTTTGAAGAGGGCACCTAAGCCTCCAATCCGGTCTAATGAACTGAGTTGACCAGGTAAGCTCCCAGGTAAGTGGGGGGGTCACGATGCGTTGCAAAGGTCCCACTTAAAAACCACTTGCCTCGAATAAATGAACTGTCTCCCTTAAAGGGACAAAGCTTGCCTAGACATCAACTGAGCCATAGAGCGAAATTGGTGCAACTTTTGGTGATCTTCGTCCTATTGAGCTCGAATGTCCCTAGGGGCCAACGTCTAATTGATTTTAATTAAGATGAAAGCTATGTGAGAATTGATTCACCTAATTTGGGCAAGAATCTGGTGATGAAATCCAGTTCTTATCTTGTTGGGGTGATTGCCCTTACTATGTGCGGATTAATTGGTGTATGTGTATCAAGCATGCATTCACACTTTTGCTGAATTTAAAATCAAACAATCACCACACAAGAAAATTTAAATAAGAAAGGTTTAGATGTTACCAAAGGGAATTTCTCCAGCAATTTTTTTTTATTTTAAAGCAAACCTCTACAGCCTCCCTTTTCCAGCAGTTCTCTTTTTGATTGTCCCAGATGCTCTCTTTGATTCCTGATCAAATCATACAAAAAGAAAAACCCAAAAATTAGTAAGAGAGAAAAAAAGGATAAGTAAAGTAACAAAAATAGAAAATATTTTTATTATTATTTTTTTAGATATATATATATTATTATTATTATTATTTTATTTTTATTTATTTTTTTTTAATTTTTTTTTATGAAAAGAAAAACAATTATGCTAGCAATCCCCGGCAACAGCGCCAAAAATTGATAGTCAACTTTAAAGACCACGCAATAGCACGTATCTAGTAGGATAGTGATTACGGGTATCGATCCACAGGGATTGGGGTATAGTTGTTTTTCTTAAAAATAAAAATATTTAAAATGATGAATTTGTGAAGACTATTAAACTAAGCAATTTAATAAAAGAAAATGCAATTAAAATGATATCAGTTTGAGAGAACCTAGGGCATGGAATTCACCACTAACATCGGAACAAGGATTAATTATATTTTAATTTATTCTTGGATAAACATGCAAATTGGCTACAAGCCTAATAAGCATTTAAATAGAAATTCACAAAAGTAATTTAGGCATAATCCATCTTTAGTTAGCATGAAATGTCTACCCTAATCTAAGGTGGCAGCACATTGCATCTTCCTTAAGCATGGACTATCTCATATTTACTTAGTGATCATGAAGAACAATTGTATAAACGTCATATTTAAAATCACAGAAATTAAATATGAGATGAAATAAAATATTCATTAGAAGCAAAATAAGGTTTATACAACTCCAAGAATAGAAATCAAAATATAAAACCCTTGGCCCTTTATTAGGGCTGCATCCAGCCCTAGTGAGGAGAAATCAGCCCTGCATGGTATGGGAGGTGGTAGCGGCAACGCTGAAGGCTTCCATCTCTTCTTTCCTTCCTTTCCTGATTCTCTCCTCCCTTCTGTTGGAACTCCCTGATGAACAAGCCACAGACTTCTTCGGATCAGAAAAGAGCTTAAGGATGGATCGGAAGAATTGGAGCGGCCCCCGGTGGTGAAGAGGGAATGCCCTTCTCGGTTCACGCCTGGGCCTTTTATAGGCTGCAACTCCCCCTCGCTCCTCGTCTGTTTCTTCACGGATAAGGATGGAAGCGGCTGGATGGGGATGATCCTGATGCGGAGAAGATACGTGGGGTTGGCTTGGGAGGTGAACCGTGAAGCTCGGAAGAGATGGCTTTGTTCGTGGGCATGGAAGGAATCCGAAGGAGGTTGGTTGATTCGGCTGGGAGGTTGGCTCTGTTTTGAATCTAAAACAGGGGAGGAAAGGGAATGATAGCAGTCATGGGCGTTTGAGAGGATCTCGGAGGATGTTGGGTTCGTGCGATGAAGAGAAGTTTGAGAGAGACGTTGGGAAGATGAACTCGCTCGCGGGTGATTCGGATATTCACTGGTGTGGTCTGGAGAAGATGATGAGGAGAAACAGAGGACTTGATTTTGGGAGGATAAGCTCGGGAAGGACGTGGAGGTTTGGATTTATCCGGACGATGGCTGACCGTGGGATGCTGATTCTTGGAGTGGGGAGAGGATGTACTCTAAGGATGAACGCTGGGATATGGCTTGGCTTGATTTGTGATGAGCTGGTAGCAGGGGATAACGAGGACGGGTTGTGTTTGACGTGGAACAGGGGCTTCAAGCTTATCCGTGGGAAAAGAAGTTTATCCGGAAGAGGATGAGAGTTGGAAATCTAGTTGGGATAAGCTGGGATGGAATCAGAAGAGGAGGAAGGTTGGATTCACTGATCCGTGGGATAATGGAATTCTACTGTGCTCCGAAGCAAGGAAATGATGCGGATGAAGCTCACGGCTGGCAGCTGGGATGAACTGGGAGCTATCCGTAGGTGGTTGAAGGTGGGATGCTGGGAGAAGCGAAAGAATGAATCGCGGATACGGGGAAGATGAGCTGGGGCGTGATCCACAGAATGGGAAATCTGGAGGTTGGGATGGAGACTGGCTTGGGTTTATCCATGGGTTGTTGAAGTTATCGTGAACGCTGGGAGGAAACGTGGCGTTGTGTGGACAGGTTATGTTTGTTGGACACAGGAGATCCTATGCGAGTGTGAAGCAAGGGAGATGACTTCTAGATGAAGATGACGTGGCTTGTTTGGTTTGGAGATTTTAATGTGGTTTGGCTGGGAACATGGTTGGAGTGTGGGATTTTAGTTAAACGAGATGTGAGGAGTGGATGGAGCTTTGGGATTCATGCAAATATAATGGTATGCTTCGAGATATGAGAGACAAATAATTAAAGGGATTTTATTGTTTTTGAGATTAAAATAGAGCAATTGGATTATGTGGAAGAAGAGTTGGAACGAGTGGAAAGAAATTTAGGTGACTGAATCAGAGGGTCTTGATTTGCGGGGTGCATGCGATTTGGGTTCAGAGATCATCCTAAATCAATTCGACTTGACCTGCATCCATTAGACTCAACCATTAAATAATTAAATCAACTCGAATTACCTTTGATAATTATTAAAATGCAATGATGATGGTAACACATATTTAATGGTTAAATTTACGAAATATGCAAATTAAAATAATGATAAGTGCTATGAATAAAAGGTTAATTTATGCATTATTTAGTACTTATCAGGGCGTGCGCCCCTCTTCATGGTTCCAAAAGGAAAAACATGAAGCTCCTAAAATGTAGGAGCTCCATGTGTCTTTATAAGGAGGTAAAGGGCCAACCCCTAGGGCATTCTTTTTCCTCCTCTTCCAGCCGTGAGCCACCTCTTTCTCTTGGGTTTTTCAGCCGCCATCAGCAAAGGGAAAAGAAGAGGAGGCGTGCACCTCTTCTTGGCTTCCTTCCTTGGTTCCAACGCAGGGAAGAAAAAGAAGGCTGCAGGGGCTTCGTTCCTCTTCCTCTATCCCTCCTTCTTCCTCCTCTCAAACACATTCAAGAGTTGAAAGAAAGAGAGGAGATCAGCATCAAAACATATCTCTGCAAGGGAGCTAGCACCCCGAGGAGATTGGAGCGTTTGGATTGGTCTTCTGCTTCGTGTGGATACCCGTAGAGGCCGGACACGTGTGCGGCTTCAAGCAAATCTTCATCCTAAACCACGATCATCAGTTTGCGGTGATCATCTACACGCACAAGGTGAAGATCTGATCTTCCTAATGTTACAAAAGGTTTTTAATCCTTATCTTTCTACGAACGGTTTTTGAACAACGTTCATGCGATGAACGTCGATCCCACGCATGCCTATTCCGCTGCATCTGAACTGTTAAAAAATTTTCTACGGCATGGGCGGGTTCTAACACCTAGCACGGCCCATTACTGTAGCAAGCGGGCCGTGCCTGGCACGACCCATTTCGTGCCGGGCCATGCCAGGCCATGGACGGCCCGACCCAATGCCCACCTCTAGGTCCAACCCAACTACTTCATGACCTGCTGCTCGCCAAAACCCAAACACAAACTGGAGTTCATCCTCATCCCACACTGAACCTCCTTCTATTTGGCATGGTAGATTAGGTCATGTAAATTATAATACAATTAAGCAACTTATGAACCTAAATTTAATACCAAAAAGTGATTTTAAGAACCATGAGAAATGTGAAACTTGTGTAGAAACCAAACTGTTGGGTTTTCCAGTGCCCTAGGGAGCAGCGGAAGATACGAAATTATAAAATTTTCTTATAAAACCTATTATATAAAACCCTAATAAGCCAATATCATCTTAGTAGTATAACCAAATAATGTAGAAAATATAATCTTGGTATAGAAGAATACCTATCACGCTATATCCAATATGTCTGAAGATGTCCTAAGGTGCCCAAATGTTCACCCTCCAATGTTGATCCACACAGGAATGGGTTCAAGCCTCTAGCTCCACCAAAACTTGATTCTAGTTGTTCAAGCCTTCCAAAGGATTTAATTGGCTGATTTTCCTTCACTTCCTTCTTCCTTTCTACCTCTAAAACATTCACTAGCCTTTTTGTCCTAAAGAAGACCCTCTTGTCTTGGGTTAGGACAAAAGAGAGAGGCTTGTAAGAAAGAAGGGATAAGGGAGAGAGAAGAAGAGGCTTTTTCTTGGATGATCTTTAGAACCCCAGGGCACCTTCTTATTTATAAGAGATGAAGGGATGCATCATAAAGGGATGCATCCCATCCACACACCTTATCATGATGAGGCATGTGCCAAGAGAGGCATCCCATCATGATGGGGTGCTAAGGAGAAGGGTGTATCAACTTCTTTCTCACGTCTTCCTCTTAAATCCTGATGATCCAAGGGCCCAAATGAGTGAACCAAAGCCAATGGTCCAGATCTAGGCGCCATCCAATGGTCCAGATCAAGGCATCATCAACCAGGGTGCCATCCAATGGTCCAGAAGCAAGATGCCATCACCGATGGTCCAGATTCAGGCGCTGAGCAACGGTCCAGATCTTTCATTCAGAGAGCCATCCAGTGGTCTAGATTCAGGCGCTGACCAATGGTCCAGATCTTTCATCCAGAGAGCCATCCAGTGGTCCAGATTCAGGCGCTGACCAATGGTCCAGATCTTCCATCCAGGGAGCCATCTAGTGGTCCAGAATAAGGAGCCAACCAGTGGACCAGATCCTTCATCCAGGAAGCCATCCAATGGTCCTGATGAAGGTGCCAACCAGTAGACCAGATCCTTCATCTAGGGAGCGATCCAATGGTCCAGAAGTGAAGGCCCTATCAAACCCAATCCAATTGGATTTAACCAACTTAAAGGAAATATTAAACCTAATCAAATCATGTCTAATTAAAGCTAAATGGGTTCCAACTCTTGGCTAACCCATATTAGGCCATGATCTAATCATATTAGATCAACCTAATCTAAGAATCAGATTCGAATTTAATTTGAATCAGGAGCTAGGGTTTGCAACACGTGCTAGCATGTTCATCTTGCAAACATGATCTAATCCAATTAGACCCTTGATCAATTCTCTTGTATGTGACCCATTGGGTTCCTTATCTTAGCCAGTAGTAGGTGCAGGTGCAAGTTGACATAACCTGATTAGAATACCTCTAATCCAATTTAGGCTCAATTTAGTGCTAAACCTGACTTAGCAATCAGAACCTTTCTGATGCTTTGATCTAATCAAACTCTTTGATCCGATCAACCCACAAGACATGATTAACGTCTAGCAATGTATCATGTCTACGCGGAAGATGAGGAATGTATTGGACAAATCCAAACATACCCTTCAGTGGCAAGTTACCGTGCAATTCAATCCCTCAGTTATGCTACATCCTGAATAAGTGCATGAGTATGGATCAATATCAAACTCAATCACTTATTCATGTCTCTCTCAATCTTTTATATGATAATTCAAACAATGAAACATTAGAAACTCTTTCTAATTTTCATTTTGCTTTGATCAAAGGCTTCTTGAATCATCATAAGATTAGAGTAAGTAGGATGTTACCTTCTCTTACTAGAAGTGACTGATTTCTTGTTGACCTATTAACAACCTTCGTACAAAATCCACCATATCCAGAATACCCCGTACACAACGCAATGTCGTGAATGAGGGTAAACCAAAACATAGGTTCAAGTGCACAAGGTACCATGGTGATCTCAGGTCTAAGGATCACTTGCACAACTTCCACTATGAGAACCATCTTTTGACAATTAAGTAAGAATCCATAAGATGTTCTCATGGCTGGTCATTTCAGTGAACTCATTCCTCTAATGAGCACCCACATCTTTGTATTAGTGTCTCACACAAGTGATTGTGAGATCAATCACCCTCTACATCGAGCATACATAAGATGTGCCAGTATTTCCAGTAATATTGATCCCCGACTCAATATACTAATTTGACTGGGAATATTCTAAATTAAGATTTTAAAATTTTAGATCTCACTGGTATGATCTCATCATAACCCTAAAACCAATGTCCTAATTTATGGGGTTCATCATCCAATAATAAAACAGATAAGCAGCAAATGATGAAACACAATGTCTTTATTGATATATATCAAGTGTCAAAGTACATGATTTGGAGGATTACAAAGAGAAACCTATCAAATGATTGGCTTATAAGGCATCTACTCTTTCAATCTCCCACTTGTACTAAAGCCAATCGCCCTTATATTGAAACCCCATATAATCGAGGTGACGATTGAATTGCTGCTGTGGTAGAGCTTTAGTAAATGGGTCTACTATATTGTTCTTTGTGTCTACTCGTTCAATCTTGACGTCTTGTCTTTCGATTATCTCTCGAATAAGGTGAAAGCATCTCAAAATGTGCTTGGATCTATGATGAGACCTTGGTTCCTTAGCCTGTGCAACAACTCCAGTGTTATCGCAATAAACTGGGACTGGTCCGGCAATCTCAGGAACTACACCCAGCTCTGTGATGACTTCTTCATCCAGACTGCTTCCTTAGCAGCTTCACTAACAACTATGTATTCTGCCTCAGTAGTTGAGTCAGCTACAGTTTGCTGTTTGGAACTCTTCCAACTCACAGCTCCACCATTCAAAGTGAAGATATATCTAGAGATTGACTTGCTATCATCTGGATCAGATTGAAAGCTAGAATCTGAATAGCCTTCTAGTTTCAATTCTGATCCTCCATAAATCAGAAAAAACATCTCTAGTCATTCTCAAGTATTTGAGAATGCTTTTCACAATTTTTCAATGATCCTCCCCGGGATCTGCCTGAAATCTACTTACCATACCCAAGGCATAAGCTACATCAGGCCTGGTACATAACATAGCATACATGATCGACCCTACTGCCGAAGCTAGGGAATAGAACTCATTTTATTCCTCTCTTCAGATGTCTTAGGAGACATTTTCCTAGAGAGTTGTATGCCATGTCCTATGGGTAAGAAACCTTTCTTACTTCCATCCATGCTGAACCTCTTCAGCACATTATCTATGTACCTAGACTGGGACAAACCTAGCATCCTTTTAGATCTATCTCTATAGATCCTTATACCAAGTATATAGGATGCTTCACTCAAGTCTTTCATGAAAAATTTCTTTGATAGCCAAGTCTTGACCGATTGCATCATTGGAACATTATTTCCAATGACCAATATATCGTCCACATATAATATCAAGAAGACAATAGCACTCCCACTAGTCTTCTTGGACACACAAGGTTCATCTATATTTTTAATAAAGCCAAACTCTTTGACTATCATGTCAAAATGGATGTTCCAACTCCTAGATGCCTGCTTTAATCCATAAATGGATTTCTTAAGCCTACATACTTGATTTGCTCTCCCTCTTGAGACAAATCCCTCTGGCTGTGTCATATAAACCTCTTCCTCAAGGTGACCATTAAGAAAAGCAGTTTTGACATCCATCTGCCAGATCTCATAATCATAGTATGCAGCTATAGCAAGCATAATCCGAATAGTTTAAGCATAACTACTGGCGAAAAAGTTTCATCATAATCAATACCTTGTTTTTGCCTAAAACCTTTTGCCACTAGCTTAGCCTTGTAGGTTTTCTACTTGGCCATCAGCTCCTATCTTCTTCTTGTATACCCATTTGCACCCTATTGGAATCATTCCCTCAGGTGCATCAACCAAAGTCCACACTTGGTTTGTATACATAGAATCTATCTCGGATTTCATGGCGTCCAGCCATCTGTCAGAGTCCCTACTCTTGACAGCTTCCGAATAGGTCAGAGGGTCATCGTTATCAATGATGTGGGCTTCATCATTCTCAATGATAAACCCATACCTCTTAGGTGCATTTCGCACTCTTTCTGACCTTCGGAGAGGAGTAGTGTGTAGTGGCTGTACCTCTTCCATGGGTACATCTGGTTGAGGATTATTATGTGTCTTACCTTGTAGGTCTTAAACTTCATCAAGTTCAATTCTTCTATCCTTGCCCTTTTCTAAGAAAAACTCTTTTTCCAAGAAAGTGGCATGCCTAGCAACAAATACCTTTTGTTCGGTAGGATCATAGAAGATATATCCTAAACTGTCTTTAGGATAACCTACGAATATACACTTGTCCGATCTAGCACTTAACTTATGTCCAAAATTTCTTTTGACATAAGCATGACAACCCCATATCTTAAGATACTTAAGATTAGGTTTCTTTCCTTTCCATATCTCATATGGAGTGCTAGATACAGACTTAGATGGTACTCTATTTAATACTAATGCAGCAGTTTCTAGGGCATGTCCCCAGAAGAAAATTGGAAGATTTGTGAAGCACATCATGGACCGTACCATATCTAATAAGGTACGATTCCTCCTTTCAGCTACACCATTTAATTGTGGCGTATATGGAGATGTCCATTCAGAGAGTATACCCTTTAATTTAAGATAGTCTAAAAATTTACTAGAAAGGTATTCTCCTCCTCGATCAGATCGAAGGATTTTAATACACTTCCCAGTTTGTTTTTCGACCATACTTTGACACTCTTTAAATTTATCAAAGGCTTCAAATTTATGTTTCATTAGATACACAAAACCGAACCTTGATAAGTCATCAGTAAATGTGATGAAGTAAGAGTATCCACCTCTAGCTGGAGTTGACATAGGACCGCACACATCAGTGTGTACGAGCTCTAACAACTCACTTGCCCTTTCTCCATGTCCCGAGAATGGAGACTTGGTCATTTTACCCATAAGACAAGATTCACAAGTTCCTAATGATTCAAAATCATAAGGGTCAAAGAATTTATCTTTATACAACTTGTGTAACCTTGTCTCACTAATATGACCTAATCGGTAATGCCAGAGGAGGGTATTATTAATATTCTCTCTTTTTCTTTTATTATCTTTGCCAATATGAAACATAACATTATTAAGACATAATACTAAAAGACCATTTTTCATAGTGCCATGACAATAATACTCATTAGATAAAGAAATAGAGCAACCATTGCTCTTTCCATTTATTTCAAATCCTTTCTTAAGCAACAAAGGAATTGAAATTACATTTCTAATGATTTTTGGCATAAAATAACAGTCTTTTAGCTTCAAGAACTTTTCGGAGGGTAGCTCCAGTTTGTAGGTGCCAACAGCTTCAGCCTGGATGGATTCTCCTCCAACGCCATATAGCTCGAAGTCACCTTTCTTCAGACTTCTAATTTTCTACAGTCCATGCAAAGATTTGCATATGTGAGAACTACAACCGGTATCTAATACCCATGAATTAGAATCAGAAGAACTTAATGTCATATTGGCATGTAATAAAAACATACCTTTTGATGCAACACTTGCATCAGGCTTCACACTTGCAAGAAAGCTCTTGCAGTTCCTTTTCCAATGCCCCGTCTTGCCGCAGTGGAAACAGGTACCAGATCTAGAGATTTTCTTTTCCTTCTTCTTTTTGATGCGACTCTTAGGGTTTAGTTTTTTCTTTAAACCCTTGTTGCCCGACTTCTTCTTTGAGCTCTCACCAACAAGAAGGATCAGATCCTTGTCCTTCTTGATGTGAGACTCTGCTGTTTTCAGCATATTTAGAAGCTCAGGCAGGGAGGAATTCAGTTTGTTCATGTGATAATTCACGACAAACTGCGAGAATGAGTCGGGTAGTGATTGCAGGATCAAATCCTGACTGAGCTCACTGTCCATAGCAAAGCCAAGTTGACTCAATCGAGTGATCAAGTCTATAACCTTTAAACAGTGGTCTTGCATAGATGATCCCTCGATCATTCTAGCACGGAACAACTGCTTAGATATCTCATATCTAGCAGTTCTGCTCTGCTCACCATATAACTCCTTCAAGTTAAGGAGTATGGAGTGAGTATCCATGCTATCATGCTGCCTCTGTAATTCATTATTCATAGAAGCAAGCATGATACATTTGACAGTCAAACTGTCATTTTTCCACATACGATATGTGGCCAATTCCTCCTCAGTTGCATCTTCCCCTGCTGATCCTAGGTCAGGGGTTTCAAGAATGTAGGAAAGGTTTTCTTGTGTGAGAATAATCTTTAAATTCCTCAACCAGTCCACATAGTTGGGACCAGTCAATTTGTTTGTATCTAAGATACCTCTAAGTGAGAATGAAGATGCCATTTATGCAGAATTAATCTATAATTACAAAGAACACTAATATAAGCAGACCAATCATGATGACATGTATTCAATCAGACAACGACTTTTATCTAATTGTTACTCCCACTATTTTTATCGAATATCATAACCCTCAAGTATGATGAATGAGAAAATACTAATTTTCTTAGTGGGGTTGAGATCCAAATTCCTTATAAAAGATCTTGTGGGAATCACAACAAGCCCTTATAAGTTCAAAGGTAGGAAACTCTTTCCAATTACATCCCATGCAATTCCCAACTTTATCCTGTCCTCTAGCACACATATAGTCTTGTGGGAATCACAACAAACTATTGTGTCTAGTTAAGTCAAACCCTTCATTTTTATGCAGTCATATTTGAATAATGCTGCCCTTGTGGAAATCACAACAAGGCAACATATTAAAATATGCCATATGCATCATATGCACCAAGATATTACAATATCAATCCCTAATACTAGCCTTATGGGAATCACAACAAGCTAGCGTAGATATTGACATAATAATATCTAAGCATGAAGGAAGGACCTTTATAGTGTTATATCAGCAATTAGCTTTTCCATGGAGGTCAATCAAATAGTTGGCCAGGTAAGCAGATGGGAGGCTCTCCTTACTTAGTAAGGTCCTAATTAAATAACCACCTGTAGCCTCTTTCCTAGACACCAACTCAGTCAATTGATTCAGAATGGCTCAGCTTAAAGCAATTAACACTACGATTTAATTATGAATTTAGTGAGGGCTTTCAAATAGTAGTATCTTGCTAACATTAAGCTCAACCATAAAGGACAATCAAATAATTGGCCAGGAAAGCAGATGGGAGGCACCCCTCACTCAGAGAGTGAGGTCCTAATTAAGTAACCACCTGTGGCTTCCTTCCTAGACACCAACTGAGTCGATTGTTCCAGAATGGGTCAGCCCAAAGTTTTCATACTACTATATTGGTCTCATTGCACATTCTATAATTTAGCACTAGCAATTATACTGTGCTACAACATGAATATAACACTATCTCATGGCATAAACTAATCATGCATACAAACAACCTAGCTATCTCATAGCATCAAGATAATAGCATGTATTATCATTTGGTTAAACTGATTAAGGGTGGCTCTGATACCACTGTTGGGTTTCCTAGTGCCCAAGGAAGCAGCGGAAGATACGGAATTATAAAATTTTCTTATAAAACCTATTATATAAAACCCTAATAAGCCAAGATCACCTTAATAGTATAACCAAATAATGTAGAAAATATAATCTTGGTATAGAAGAATACCTATCACGCTATATCCAATATGTCTGAAGATGTCCTAAGGTGCCCAAATGTTCACCCTCCAATGTTGATCCACACAGGAATGGGTTCAATACTCTAGCTCCACCAAAATTTGATTCTAGTTGTTCAAGCCTTCTAAAGAATTTAATTGGCTGATTTTTCTTCACTTCCTTCTTCCTTTCTACCTCTAAAACATTCACTAGCCTTTTTGTCCTAAAGAAGACTCTCTTGTCTTGGGTTAGGACAAAAAAGAGAGACTTGTAAGAAAGAATGGTCCAGATCTTTCATCCAGGGAGCCATCTAGTGGTCCAGAATGAGGCGCCAACCAGTGGACCAGATCCTTCATCCAGGAAGCCATCCAATGGTCCAGATGAAGGCGCCAACCAGTGGACCAGATCCTTCATCTAGGAAGCGATCCAATGGTCCAGAAGTGAAGGTCCTATCAAACCCAATCCAATTAGGTTTAACCAACTTAAAGAAAACATTAAACCTAATCAAAGCATGTCTAATTAAAGCCAAATGGGTTCCAACTCTTGGCTAACTCATATTAGGTCATGATCTAATCATATTAGATCAACCTAATCTAAGAATCAGATTCAAATTTAATTTGAATCAGGAGCTAGGGTTTGCAACACGTGCTAGCATGTTCATCTTGCAAACATGATCTAATCCAATTAGACCCTTGATCAATTCCCTTGTGTGTGACCTATTGGGTTCCTTATCTTAGCCAGCAGTAGGTGCAGGTGCAAGTTGACCTAACCTGATTAGAATACCTCTAATCCAATTTAGGTTCAATTTTGTGCTAAACCTGACTTAGCAATCAGAACCTTTCTGATGCTTTGTGATGAGAGCACAAAAGTGCGATCTACACATCACTCAAATTAGTATTATTGCTAACAAATAATGATAGAAGTGTTGTATTAATATTATATTTTTGTGGGGTGCAAGTGATCGGAAATCAAAGCTAAAATGCACATTGGGTCCAAAAATATGCATTACTGCAGGTGACCAGCCAACCGCATGTGTCAACCCCAGTTGCACACTAGAAGGAGGCCAAGTTCAGCCGTCTACTTCGTCGCAGCTTCAGTCTTCTGTGTGAGCCCAAGCATCTGAGCCGCGTGCAGCCCATCTGCCCGCGTGGAAGAATCGCTAGGCATCCTCCGCATCTGCTTTTCCCGAGTGTCCCAGTGTGTAACCTCCCAACATCCCGAATCTCAGCTTCCGGCCGCTTCTTTCGCGTCCGAGTTCATCCGTTAGCGTCCCGAGCCCAACATCCGGCCGTCCATGGCGATTCCACCGCGTCCGTCATCTCCGCGCCCATCTGCGCATCTTCCAGATTCGTGAGCTCGATCGTACTAGCTCCCACGCGTCCGACTTCCGAGTCCAACATTCCTTCTCCCGCTTGCAATCTTCCAGCTCTCAGCGTTGGATCCTCCTAGCGTCCGTTCCAGCCACATCCGCGTCCGAAGATCCCGGCATCCCGCGATTTCAGCATCAGCGATCATCTCCCATCCGCGTCCGCAGCCTCAGCCGTTTTCCGGCAACGGCGCCAAAAACTTGACGCGTTCGCAAAAATGCTTTCGCGAAACTAATCTCCCAAGTGCAGGAGAATCACACAAGTAGTAAATTCTCGGGAGTCCGAGGTCGAATCCTCAGGGAACGAAATATATATGAGATTATTTAATATAATTTTTGATTAATTAATTCAATAAATTTGTGGATTAAGATGATGTTTTGCAAATAGAAAATAAATCAGTAAACAGAGAATCGAAATTTAGATAGATTAAGATGGTGTAGGGATCTGGAATCCCCTTCGATGATATTATTTTCAACAATTAAATTCTGCGATTCTTAATTAAAGATCAATCAGATAGAATAGTTCTAATCATGGAGTATACAATTTGAAAACATGAATTCAAGATCTAAGTATTTATTGTGCCGATTTATCGTGCCAATAAGACCATTAGATTAATACGAAACCTTGCTGCTTTCTGTTTTTAATTTTCTGCATTTAATTTTTTTAGAATCAGAATTTTATTGTTATCATATCTCATTAACCCTTGTTGCTAATTGAAAATTTAAGAAAAAAAACTTTAAGAAAAGATCAAGGGTGATTATTCAAAAAAAAAAGAGGAAAAACCTAAAATTTTAAATTTCAAATTTTAGAATTCAAATTTCAAACTTCAACTCATAAAATTTTAAAAAAATTTCGTCCTTAGCCCAAAAATCACCCCATTGCATAAATATCCTAAGCTTAACTAAAATCAACTAGACGTTGGCCCCTAAGGACATTCGAGCTCAATAGGACGAAGACCACCGAAAGTTGCACCAATTTCGCTCTGTAGCTTAGTTGATGTCTAGGCAAGCTTTGTCCCTATAAGGGAGACAGTTCATCTGTTCGAGGCAAGTGGGTTTTAAGTGGGACCTTTGCGAACGCATTGTGACCCCTCCACTTATCTGGGAGCTTACCTGGTCAACTCGGTTCATTAGATCGGATTGGAGGCTTAGGTGCCCTCTTCAAACCAGTTAGGAGCTGTCTAGAAATTTAAGAAAAACATTAGAAATTGAGGTGTAATGTTTTTTTGCATGTTTGATTGTGAATAGATTTTTGTTTTATGATGTCGTTTTAGGGTATCTTTAATTGGTACTTATATTTATATTTATTTTTTTATTTAATTTTAAAAAAAAATAAAAAAAAATTTAATTAAATTTTGTATGCTAGGTTGGAATAGGGACAACACTGGGCGTCTGAATCGACAAACTTTTGACAATTCCTTAAATCAAAATATTGAAACTCTTTCGCAAAATCTCAGATCTGGTGAGATGGCTGATGATGATGTAGGAAGTCACCATGGTAATGAAGGTAGACCCCCAGTTATGACACTTCGACAATACTTACACCCCACTAGGACTAGTCAACCTTCATGCATGATTATTCCTGAAAACGCAGGACACTTTGAAATCAAACCAGGAGTAATTCAATTGCTGCCAAAGTATCATGGAATGAAATTTTGAGAACCCTTATCTTCACCTTAAGGATTTTGAGGAAATTAGCATCACATTTAGAATGCCAAATGTATCGGAAGATGTCCTTAAATTGACCTTGTTCCCTTTTTCCTTAAAGGATAAAGCCAAAACATGGTTGAACTCCTTGAGACCTAGATCGCTAGGAACATGGCATGATATGCAAAGAGAATTCTTAAAAAAATTCTTTCCCGCACAAAGGACTAACTTTTTGAAAAGGCATATTAGTAATTTCCAACAAAAAGACCATGAAACATTTTATGAATGCTGGGAGAGATTTAAAGATTTGCTTCTCTCTTGTCCTCATCATGGGTTTGAAACATGGAGAACCATTAGTTTCTTTTATGAAGGATTGTCTCCACAGTTGAAACAATTTATAGAGACTATGTGCAATGGTCTATTTCTGGAAAAGCAACCCGATGAGGCATGGGACTATTTAGACTCTCTCGCAGAGACTGCATAATTATAGGATACAGGGGATAGAGTGAATAAACCTTTGCCTAAGCCTACTAGCATTGGACACGGGGGCCTTTACAACCTTAGTACTCAGGATGATATTCAGGCTAAAATGGCAGCCCTTACTAGGAAGGTAGAGGAAATTGAACTTAGAAGGATTGAACCCGTCAAGACCGTAGAACATAACAGCGAGTGTTGTAGGATTTGTGAGATGCCTGGCCATCTCACCACTGATTGCCCCACAATACCCGCATTCAAGGAAGTCTTGCACGATCAGGCCAATGTTATGAATACCTATCAAAAATCTTTCAATAATCCTTTTTCGGGTACTTACAACCCTGGTTGGAAGAACCATCCAAATTTCAGGTGGAGGAATGACCCACCTCAACAAGTATATAACCCAACTCCTCCACCTCCGCACCCTCATTATGCACATGCACCCCCTCAAAAACCCAGTCTTGAAGAAACTTTGCAATCTTTCATGCAAGGTCAAGCTAAAATCAATGATGAATTAAGAAATCAACTGACAACGCTGACCACTGCTTTAAGTGCTCAAGAGAAAGGTAAGCTACCTGCTCAACCACAACCTAATCCTCAAGTCTATGGCGGTAGCAATGCATCATCTTCAACTTCGCATAAAGAACAAGCGAAGAGTATAATAACTTTGCGGAGTGGAAAGGTTATTGACCGACCAGTCCCAGAACAAACACAAGTCATACCTGATTTTGACCCTCCCAAGACAAAAGAGAAGGATAACGAAGAAACTGAAGCACCTATATCTATTGAAAAAATCAAATGTCCTTTTCCTGCACCATTTCCACAAAGATTGAAGCCCTTGCAAAAGCTTGAACCAAACTCTGAAATTCTTGAGCTTTTTAAGCAAGTAAAAATCAATGTACCTCTTCTTGATGCAATCAAACAAGTGCCTTCATATGCAAAATTTTTAAAGGATTTGTGCACTGTCAAGCGTCGATTAAATATCAAGAAGAAGGCATTTTTGGCTGAAAATGTGAGTGCGATTTTACAGCATAACATTCTTCCTAAATATAAAGATCCAGGTTGTCCAACTATCTCATGCATCACTGGCAATTTTAGGATTGAGCGAGCATTGCTAGATTTAGGAGCGAGTGTGAATTTGTTGCCATATACGGTATATGAGCAACTCGGTTTGGATGAGTTGAAGCCAACAACTGTCACCTTACAATTAGCTGACAGGTCAGTGAAGGTCCCTAGAGGGATTATCGAAGATGTGTTAGTCCAAGTAGACAAGTTCTATTTTCCTGTTGACTTTATCGTACTGGACACACATCCGGCTTCCAATTCACCATCTCAGATTCCGGTCATCTTAGGACGTCCATTCCTTGCAACTTCTAATGCATTGATAAATTGTAGGAATGGTGTCATGAAGCTTTCTTTTGGCAATATGACCTTGGAACTGAACGTCTTTAGTATAGGCAAACAACCCAGTGATCATGAAGAAAGTAAAGAGGTTGAATGGGTTGAAATCATTGCGGAAGAATATATGTTAAAAGAAACATTTACTGAATCGGCCGACAATGGTTTAATAGATTGGTATTCTGAAGCAACTGCTAATGATGTGGTCCCACCTGGTTTAGATAATTCGGATGTTATGATGGTCAATGGGTGGAGACCGCGAATAGAGGAATTTGAACAGTTGCCACCTCGAAAAGCAAAGATAGTACCATCCCATGAACAAGCACCTAAGCTCGAGTTGAAACCTTTACCGAAGGAACTCAAGTATGCCTTTCTTGGACCCGAGGACACTTTTCCTATAATCATCTCATCTGATCTTGATCATGCCCAAGAAAGAAAATTACTTGGTATTCTAAAGAATCATAAAGGAGCTTTAGGGTGGTCTATTGCCGACTTGAAGGGGATTAGCCCTTTAATTTGCACGCACCGGATATATTTGGAGGACAATGCCAAAACCACAAGGCAAATGCAACGCAGGTTGAATCCTACGATGAGAGATGTGGTTAAAGCAGAAGTCCTCAAGTTGCTTGACGTGGGTATTATTTACCCAATTTCCGATAGCAAGTGGGTGAGTCCTACTCAAGTCGTGCCCAAGAAAGCAGGTCTGACGGTAGTCAAAAATGATCAGGGTGAACTAGTTCCAACTCGTGTTCCGACGAGTTGGCGCATGTGTGTTGACTACCGAAAATTGAATTTGGTCACTAGGAAGGATCACTTTTCCCTACCCTTCCTATACCAAGTTTTGGAAAGAGTTGCAGGACACAAATTCTATTATTTTCTCGATGGCTATTCCGGGTACTACCAAATCGAAATTTCACCTGAGGATCAAGAGAAAACTACCTTCACTTGTCCTTTTGGCACATTCGCTTTCCGTCGGATGCCATTCGGGTTGTGTAATGCACCTGCAACATTCCAAAGGTGTATGCTCAGCATTTTTGAAGAAATGAACGAGAAATTTTTAGAAGTGTTTATGGATGATTTCTCTATTTTTGGCGATTCTTTTGATGATTGTTTATTACATTTACAAGCAGTCTTAGCTCGATGCATGAAAAAGAATCTGATACTAAATTGGGAGAAATGCCACTTTATGGTGCCAAAGAGAATTGTCCTAGGATATATTGTTTCATCGAAGGGCATGAAAGTTGACAGAGCCAAGATTGACTTAATCGCCAAGCTACCTGCACCCAAAACGGTTAGAGATGTTAGATCATTTTTGGGTCACGCAGGATTTTATAGGAGGTTCGTCAAGGACTTTAGTGTCATAGCTCGACCATTATGTAACCTCCTATCCCTTGATACACCGTTCAATTGGACTGAAACATGTCAAGAGGCATTCGAAAAATTGAAGGCTATGCTTAGCACTGCACCCATCGTGCGACCACCTGATTGGTCATTACCTTTTGAGATCATGTGCGATGCTAGTGACTATGCGATAGGAGCTGTCCTAGGACAACGCAAGGATAATAAGCCATATGTCATCTACTATGCAAGCAAAACCTTGAATGATGCTCAAATGAATTACACCACCACTGAGAAGGAATTGCTTGCAGTAGTATTTGCATTAGACAAATTTCGCTTTTATATCCTTGGTGCTCCTATTGTTATCTTTACGGATCATGCAGCGCTAAAATATTTACTGGATAAGAAAGAGGCCAAACCACGCTTAATACGATGGATACTTCTACTTCAAGAATTTGACATCACTATCAAAGATAAAAAGGGAGTAGAGAATGTGGTTGCTGACCATTTATCACGGCTAGTTTTTAATGATTCGGTGCCACAGTTTTCTATCAAGGACTCATTCCCCGAAGAGCAGCTGTTTGCACTTTCTACTATGCCATGGTATGCTGATATTGTAAACTTTCTTGTCACGAATCGGATGTCGGAGCATTGGGGATCGAATGATAAGAATAATTTCTTGCGTGAAGTAAGAAATTATTATTATGATGCTCCTTATTTGTTCAAGTATTGCAATGATCAAATCTTTAGAAGATGCATTCCGGAGCATGAGATACAAAGTGTACTCTCTTTTTGTCATGCCAGTGCTTGTGGAGGATACTTTGCATCTAAGAAAACGGCAGCTAAGGTGTTACAATGTGGTTTTTATTGGCCTACACTATTTAAAGATGCCCACGAGTTCTGTAGGACATGTGACCCATGTCAACGTGTTGGAAGTCTAACTCGTAGGCAAATGATGCCTCTTCAGCCCATTGCTGCTATTGAAATTTTTGACATGTGGGGCATCGATTTCATGGGCCCATTCCCACCGTCTTTTGGATATGAGTACATTTTAGTTGGTGTTGAGTATGTGTCCAAATGGGTAGAAGCTGTGCCTTGTCGAACAAATGACCACAAACCAGTTTTAAAATTTCTTAAAGAAAACATATGTTCTAGGTTTGGGATGCCCAAGGTTATAATTAGTGATGGGGGAAAACATTTTTGTAATAAGTCTTTTGAGATCCTGTTACGAAAGTACGGTATCACCCATAGAATTTCAACCCCTTATCATCCGCAGACTAGTGGCCAAGTAGAGTTAGCCAATCGGGAGATTAAACGAATTTTAGAGAAAACAGTGAATCCATCACGCAAAGACTGGTTTTTAAAACTTTCTGACGCATTGTGGGCTTACCGTACTGCTTATAAAACTATTCTTGGTATGTCCCCGTATCGGCTAGTCTATGGAAAAGCATGTCATCTACCTGTTGAAATAGAGCATAAATCGTATTGAGCCATTAGAAAATTAAACTTTAAACTGTCAGATGCTGGTTTAGCTAGAAAAATACAATTAAGTGAATTGAATGAAATTCGTCGGGATGCGTATGACAATGCTAGACTTTGTAAAGAACGAATGAAAATTAGGCATGATAAATCAATTCCAAGAAAATCTTTTGTACCTGCACAAAAAGTTCTTTGTTATGACTCTCGCTTACATCTGTTTCCTGGAAAGTTACGATCAAGATGGACAGGTCCTTTCATTGTAAAAACTGTTTTTCCACACGGGGCAGTTGAAATTGAGAATCCACAGGATGGCAAAATTTTTAAGGTAAATGGACACAGATTAAAACCTTTTCTTGAAAATTTTGCAGATGAAGAGGACTCCTTTCCCTTGGAGGAGCCTTTTTATGACTGAGCATGACGGCCAAGGTATGTGTATATTAGTTAGAATTAAATTTTTTCTTTTATTTCTAGTTTTCTTCTTAGTTTGTAGGTCTTTTTTTCTGAAAATCAACAGCTCAAGGTATTCTTCTTCTCTCTATTATTTTCTCTATTGTCTCTCATATATAGTTTTTTTGCATTTTTTACATTGAGGACAATGCAATGTTTAAGTTGGGGGGAGGGAAATATTTTGATCTAAAAAAAAAAACTTGTTTTTGCATTTGATTTATTACTTTCTTTTCTGAGCAAATGCACATGTATTTTCATATTGAGTTTGTGCAACTATTAAGGCAAGGAACACATGCATACTATGATTGATCAGAGACCTATTATTAGATCCCCACACGTGTACTTAATGATAATAGGAAGGCCTCAGGAGTTCATATTTGTTAACTGCATTTTTGTTAGCCTTATCCATAAAAGAAGTATGAGTATCCTTGTTCGTACCATAAGGTTCATGATTTGGTTTTCATATAAAAATAGAGGTTGAATATCCCGACTAGATTACTTAGGTGCCTTATGATCCGACCTTGGTTGACCTATAGTCACAATGCAGTCACATATATAATAAAAATATCTATATGGTTCAGTCTACGATCTCTTTTCTTGCATAATTAAAAAAAAAATATTAAAAAAAAATCCTTATGATGACAAGTCTGGCCTCGTGGCGTAGTCTGGTTCGAGTAATTAAGCCCGAGGGGTGTTTTACCTAATGTCTTGAGCCAACTGGATCGAGAGTCATTGGCTGAAAGCTCGCTACATGGACCTTACTAGAGCCTAATGGGGTTGGACTATTGTAATTGTCATTTGTGTTTAAAAATAAAAATAAGCATGAATAGGGTTGGTCGGACTGAACCTAGTGACATGTGGTAATGACTGGTTTGACTCCATTGTGTTGGACCTCTGTGTACCCGGGTTGTTTAGTTGGGATTGATAGCTCTTTCTTTATATGCGAACCATTCTTGATAAATTTAGACAACATGTGATATTCTGAAAATTTGATGGATCAGGTTTTAACAAATTGTAGAAAATACTTGTGAACTTGAGTAGTGCACCTAAAACTCAGGCGGTGCCCTGTTGTGGTGGAGGTATTAGTACTCTGAGAAAGTCATGCGATTTGATGCACACTCAACTTTTATATTTCCTTGCTTTGACAGTTGCCATGCTTGAAAATATATATCAATTAATTACATGTGTATTAGCTTAGGATTTATTTCATATTTTTATTAGGATCTCATGTCATGTCATATCATTCATGATGTTTGTGGGTAGCATCCCTGAAAACCCTCACGAGACAACACTCGTCCACTAGGGTAACCTAGGGGTTTAACGGCTTGTTGCACGTGCTAAGTGCAATCGTGATTCCTACGAAAGTGAGTGCATATCTTAGTTTTATGTCTTTAGCTTCAATAAAAAGTTAGAGGTTAAACCACACCTTTTGCACTCTCATTTTATTATTTGCTCGTTAATTGCTAGAGACTAGCAATAAGCTAGTTGGGGGGCGTGATGAGAGCACAAAAGTGCGATCTACACATCACTCAAATTAGTATTATTGCTAACAAATAATGATAGAAGTGCTGTATTAATATTATATTTTTGTGGGGTGCAAGTGATCGGAAATCAAAGCTAAAATGCACATTGGGTCCAAAAATATGCATTACTACAGGTGACCAGCCAACCGCATGTGTCAACCCCAGTTGCACACTAGAAGGAGGCCAAGTTCAGCCGTCTACTTCGTCGCAGCTTCAGTCTTCTGTGTGAGCCCAAGCATCTGAGCCGCGTGCAGCCCATCCGCCCGCATGGAAGAATCGCGAGGCATCCTCCGCATCTGCTTTTCCCGAGTGTCCCAGTGTGTAACCTCCCAACATCCCGAATCTCAGCTTCCGGCCGCTTCTTTCGCGTCCGAGTTCATCCGTTAGCGTCCCGAGCCCAACATCCGGCCGTCCGTGGCGATTCCACCGCGTCCGTCATCTCCGCGCCCATCTGCGCATCTTCTAGATTCGTGAGCCCGATCGTACTAGCTCCCACGCGTCCGACTTCCGAGTCCAACATTCCTTCTCCCGCTTGCAATCTTCCAGCTCTCAGCGTTGGATCCTCCCAGCGTCCATTCCAGCCACATCCGCGTCCGAAGATCCCGGCATCCCGCGATTTCAGCATCAGCGATCATCTCCCATCCGCGTCCGCAGCCTCCGCCGTTCCTGGAGTCTACGCGCATCCGGATGTCTGCCAGATAGCCGTTCGCGAGCAACTCCATCCAAGCGCCAGCAGTCCGATCCTCCTGCGACCAGCCGTCCGCATCCAAGATCCACTCTCACGCGTTTCTGGATCTTTCTCCCCACCAGCGTGTCATCCGAATCCCAAGCTCAACCATCCGCGAGCCGGCTCCATCTCCGCATTCCGTTTGCGAGCGTCCACTGCTTCCGGATTAGCATCTCATCTAGATCTCAGCCTTCTGCGATCAGATCTCCCAAGCTTCCACGTTCACAGCGCATCCCAGCTCCAATGATCAAGCCCAGCCATCCATCATCCATGGAGCTTCTTCCGCGAGCCATCTACCATGTCTCAGCGCATCTCAGCCCCAAGCGAAGATTCTTTTCTTCTGCCCAGCTCTCCCGAGATCCCAACTCCTCTCGGATCTCCAACGATCTAGCATCTCCACGTATCCTTTGGGATCAGGGACTCATCGCAGCTTATAGGAGGGCTCCCTCGGCTGAAAGAAAAATAGCTCTCATTCAAGGAAAACAGAGGAGCCGGCCTCAGCCGGCTATTCAAAGAAAAAAAAAGGGAAACAGAGCATGCTCTGTTTCCAAAAAGAATAGAAAAAAGAAAAGAAAAGAGGGGAGTTTTCTTTTATGTTAATGGGGGGCTGATTTCTTAGGTGAAGGGTGATGGAGGAACCTTTGATGTCTTATTTCTTTTCAAGTAAATTCTGAACATTGATCTCTGTTGCCCAGAGATGGTCACCCAAGAGGGGGGTGAATTGGGTGTTTTAAAAAACTTTTGACTAATTAAAAATAAAACACACGAATCTATGCACTAAAGTAAAGAAGGGGGAAAGAGAAAGGTCAATCGCAAACACAGGGTTTTATAGTGGTTCGGAGCTTCCACTGCTCCTACGTCCACTCCCCAAATCACCTTTGGGAATTTCCACTATAATCCAAGATTACAGTACGGTAGTTTTGCGAGTTCACTACCCAACTCGTTGTTTTACACCGGGCTCACAACAAACCCAAGACCCCCAATTTCACTTAGGCTTGGGACGCCTTTCCCTTGTTCCAAGTCCCTTGACTGGAACAAGCACCACAATGAAAGAGTTTACAAAAGAAAATAAAAGCTCTAAAAAGCAAATATAACAATTATGAACAATTGAACCCGGAAGAATCGTTTTGCCGTTGGAAGCGTGGGAGATGTTGATTCTTCCGATGTGGAACGCGTAGGGTTGAGTGTAAGCTTTGAATCCCGAGCGCACGAGAGTGGTTGAGCTTGAAATCACTTGGGAATCTTGAAAAACACTTGATTTCTTCACTTGAATGCACTCACTCCCTTGAACTTTTCTTTCTTACTTCTCTCTTGAATGATCTAGCTTTGGGTTGGTGAAGAGTTGTTGAGAAGCACTTAAGAGGTCCCTTTTATAGCCCAAAAAGCAAATATAGCCGTTAGAGACAAAGAAAGAAGGATTTGAAATTCAAACCAAACCTGAAAAGCTGTCAGTCGCGTCCCAGTCGCTCCGGGGACGTCTCCGCTTCAACGGGAGACGTCTCGGCTACAAGATTTTACTTTTTCCGTTGTCTAGGGTCGACTCGGCACTTTCAGGGGACGTCTCGGCTTGTTTGCACTTTTTGAATGGGGACGACTCCGCTGATCTGGGGACGACTCCGCTTCTTTATCTCCGAAGAACATGTCCTCTGGAATTTCCTGAGAGAGTCGACTCCGCTCCTTCAGGGGACGTCTCGGGTTGTCTACACTTTATGCATGGGGACGACTCCGCTGTCTCAGGGTCGACTCCGCTTCCTTATCACCCAAAAAACCATTCTCTGGAAAACCCTGAGAGAGCCGTCTCTGCTATCTTGGGGACGACTCGGGAAGTCTCCTTTTTACTTGCGGGGACGACTCGGCTTACTGTGGGGACGTCTCGCGCATATCTCTTGAAAACTGCCTTTCTGCCGCCACTGAGAGAGTCGACTCCGCTACTGGCTAACGCGGGGACGACTCGGCAGGTGTCGGGGACGTCTCCAAGTGTGCCGGTTCTTCCTGTTTGTGCCAGAGACGTCTTTGAAACTATCCGGAGACGTCTCGGCTGTCCCTGATCTGTTTTCTTTAACTCAAAATATTCTTTAATAAATTCATAAAAATTATGGGAACTTGCCTAGACATTTCTTAACAATATTCTTAATAAGACACATGAATTCCTCAATTAAAATGTTAAGATATAATGGAATTTTACTCTAGTGTTTTGTATTCATCAAAATCCATTAGGGGGTCAACAATCTCCCCCTTTTTGATGATGACAAAACACTGAGTATATGCAAAATTTGAGATTTAAACATATACACAGTATTTGATCAGATGTACAAGTATAATGTTTTGATTAGAACTAGATACAATGTGCATCACTCAAAGTATTCAATTTTCAGTTCTTTCCTTGTGCATAAGATTGATCTTTATAGTTCTTAAATGATTTTAGCATATCAACTGAATTTTAATCAAGTTAAAATGAAGTATTGATGCTGAGGATAATTGAAAGCTAGATTCTTTTTGACTCCCCCTTTCTTTTTCAGAAGGGCAATTATCTTAAGGTCAAATGAAGTATTGATGCTGAGGATAATTGAAAGCTAGATTCTTTTTGACTCCCCCTTTCTTTTTCAGAAGGGCAATTATCTTAAGGTCAATATGTTGGGGACCCGCCCATGCCGCTGATATTTCAAAAATTTTTCAGATGGCAGCGGAATCGGCATGCACGAGTTCGACGTTCATCGCATGAACGTTGTTTCGAGACCTTTCGTAATTAGGTAAGAATTAAAACTTTTTAAAACTATTAGGAAGATCAGATCTTCACCTTGCGCGGGTAGATGATCACCGCAAATCTGAATTCGTGGTTTTAGGATGATGGTTCGTTTGAAGCCGTTCAAACGTCCGGCCTCTACGGGTATCCACACGAAGCAGGATCCGATCCAAGCTCTCTATCTCACCGGGGTGCTAGCTCCCTTGCAGAGATAGCTTTTGATGGCTGATCTCCTCTCTTTCAATCAACCCAGGAGGAAGAAGAAGGATGAAGATGGGAAGAAGATCAAAAACCCCTGCAGCCTTCTTCTTTTTTATGCGTTGGAGCCAAGGAAGAAGACCAAGAGGAGGGAGACGCCTCCTCTTCTTTTCCCTTTGCTGATGGCGGCTGAACCAAGGAGAGATGGAGAGGGGGTGGCCACGTGATAAAGAGGAGAAAAATCCTTCTAGGGCGCCGGCCCTAGTCCTCCTTTAATAAGGATGAAGGGCTCCTACAAGTTAGGAGCCATGACAACTTTCCAAGAGGGGGCGCCGGCCCCCTCTCTCTTCATGTCGCACATAATCAAGTGGAGAGGGGCTGATGCCCCTCTTACTTGGTTAGCCTAATCCTCTTCCAAAGAGGATTAGGTCCCTCTTTTATGGTTTAATCCTAATCTAATTAGGATTGGCCAAATTGGGTTTAATCTATGCTAGTCCTAATCCAATTAGGACTTGAATGGACCATGACTTAATTGAACTCTTCAATCCTAATCCAATTAGGAGTCATGTTGATTCATTAGATTAATAATTAATTTAGACTTAAGGAATCCTAATCCAATTAGGATTTGTTTTAATTTTAGTCCTAATCCAATTAGGACTCTATTTGAATCCGAAGTCCTAATCCAATTAGGACTTCTAGGAATCCTACTCCAAGTAGGAATCCAATTTTAATTCAAATTCCTAATCTCATTAGGATTGTAGGAATCCTATTCCAAGTAGGAATCCCAGTCCTACTCCAACTAGGATTCTCGGTCCTAATCCAATTAGGACTCTAGGTATCCTACCTGAAGTAGGATTCTTGTTTCAAGTCCAATTAATTAATTCCCTTTCCTTCTTCAACTTCTTATCAATCAAATTGATTACTTGTGATTCTTAATCACGATTTCAACCATCGGATCGGTCAATACTTCTAGTGTGTGTGACCCCATAGGTTCTATTCTGACTGGTAGTGAGATATATTGTGATCTCTATCTCAATATCATTGAAAACTTCTTTCAATGGGTTGGAACGATTCCAACTCAACTCATTAGGGTTTATCGATCATCAAGATAATCCCTATGAGTCCCACCATCCACCAGTGACACCTAGCAGCATGTAGTGGCTATCCAGCAGAATGGAATGATGAACCTCTAGGTGCAGTTAACATGTGATACAGTCCTACTATCGTGGATCCCTACAGGACGGAGGTCATGGACAACTCGTCAAACCCCATCGTCTGTCATATGTCAAGATTTATTCGACTTGAGTTCGATGGTGGAAAACTCCTTTTCCACTTTATATTACTGCCCTGGCCAAGGTCTTAGAGCTCAGTCTAACAAATCACATAGGATCACTCCTCTTCTATCAAGGTCGATAGATTCCTTGTAGGTGCATACCCTACTCCTACAGTGAACTTACTGCAGCCAATCTACACTGCATGGACCCATATGGCTAGAGACCATGTATATGTGCAGTCAAACTACAATAACCTCACTGTGAGTAGCCGAAGCACCGCAGGTCAAAGGACCAGTCACACTACTGCAACATCAAGCAAGTCACTGACGAGTGGATAGACATCCAAGTGACTTCTTGTCTTGGTCACGCTCAGTACCCTTGTTCTCTAACAAGCACCTGCACTATCACTTCAGTGTCCCTACACTGTGGACTCAAGTCTCGTCCATCCAGAAGGAAAGTGATCTGTGCACTGATCGGATCGATCACCGTCCTCGTGATGATCCATTGATCAGGAGCATTTAGAAATTAATCACCAATGATACATGGCTTAAATTCTCAACTCTTGAGAATATGTATCATCATCTTATTAATTTCTTGGACGATTCATAGACACATAAACAATATGAATGAAAAGATACCTTTTATTTATTCAATAATAAATAGTCAAGTACAAAATTATGTCCCTAGAATCAACAATGTGTCAGCCAAATTGGCTTCGAGGGCATACATCTAACAATCTCCCACTTGCACTAAAGCCAATTGGTCATATATCTTAGGCCCATCTTCTCAAGGTGGGCTTCAGTCTTTTTCTGACTCAGCTGCTTAGTGAACGGGTCTGCCACGTTATCCGCGGAGTCTACTCTCTGCACCTCTACATCATAGTCGCGTATGAAATGGAAGCGCCGCTCTATGTGCTTGGACTTCTGATGAGACCATGGCTCCATAGCTAGTGCTATGGTGCCAATGTTATCGCAGTAAAGTATTATGGCATCTAATGACATTACACCCAACTCTGCAATTAACTTTTAATCAGAAGGTTTCCACTGCATCCTTAGATACGGCTTAAGATTCAGCTTCTAAGGTAGAATCTATAATGATCGGTTGTTTGGAACTCTTCCAATTTACTGAACCACAATTGCACATATTCTGATGTAGACTTTCTATCATCAATATGTGTGCATCCTTCTACCTTCAACTCTGATCTTTTCCCAAAGACCAAGAACATGTCCCTAGTTCTTCTCAAGTACTTAAGACTGTTCTTCACAGCTATCCAGTGCTTCTTGCCTGGATCCGACTGATATCTGCTTGTGACACTCACAGCAAGAGCTATATCAGGTCGTGTACACAGCATGGCATACATGAGGCTTCCTATTGCCGATGCATAGGGAATCTTGCTCATGCGTTGAATCTCTTCAGATGTGTTGGGGCATATCTTCTTGGAGAGATGAATTCCATGCCTTAGGGGTAAGAGACTCCTCTTGGAGTTTTCCATGCTGAACCTCTTCAGCACCTCCTTTATGTACATTTTCTGTGAAAGGCCAAGCATCCTTTTAGATCTATCTCTATAGACCTTTATTCCCAAAATATAGGATGCTTCCCCAAGGTCTTTCATGGAGAATTCTTTTGACAACCAGACCTTGACCGAGGTTAGCATGGGAATATCATTCCCAATTAGGAGAATGTCATCTACGTACAGTACGAGAAAAACGACAGCACTCCCACTAACCTTTTTGTAAACACACGGTTCCTCTTCGTTTTTGATGAAATCAAACGTTTTGATTGCTTCATCGAAACGAGTGTTCCAACTCCGAGATGCTTGCTTTAGTCCATAGATGGACCTTTGCAGCTTGCAGACCTTGTGATCTCCATCACTGGAAGTGAAACCCAAAGGCTGTTCCATATAGATATCTTCATCAAGATATCCATTCAGGAAAGCAGTTTTCACATCCATCTGCCAGATTTCATAATCATGAAGTGCTGCAATGGCAAGCAATGTTCGGATGGATTTTAGCATGGCTACAGGTGAAAAGGTCTCCTGATAGTCAATGCTTTCGCGCTGACTATACCCTTTCGCCATAAGCCTTGCCTTATAGGTCTCTACCTCTCCATCTGAACCTATCTTCCTTTTGTAGATCCATTTGCATCCAATAGGTACAATACCTTCTGGTGGGTCTACTAAGGTTCAGACTTGGTTGGAATGCATGGAGTCTATTTCTGACTTCATAGCTTCCAGCCATTTCTCGGAATCGATATCAGATATCGCCTCGTTGTAGGTTTTGGGATCCTGTATGTGATCCCTATCTCCCACTAGGAACATTTCCTCAGTATCCTCTTCAAGTATACCTAAGTATCTATCGGGAGGATGGGAGACTCTACTAGATCTACGAGGTAGTTGAGGGACATCGTGTACTGGCTCCTTATGAATAGGTTCTATAGGATCCATGACTCGTTGCTTTTCAGAGACTTTCTCTTCAAGCTCAATTTTCCTCCCACTGCCTCTATCGAGGATAAACTGATTTTCCAAGAAGATGGCATGACGGCTCACAAACACATTGTGATCCTCTGAGACGTAAAAATTGTATCCTAATGACTCTTTAGGATATCCTATAAAACGAGCACTTATGGTCCTAGCCTCTAACTTGTCCGCCTGTAGTCTCTTGACGTGGGCCGGACATCCCCAAATCTTGAGACGACCCAGACTTGGTTTCTTACCATGCCATATCTCATACGGTGTGGTAGGAACGGATTTAGAGGGAACTCTATTCAATAAATAAATCGCTGTGAGTAAGGCATCTCCCCAAAGGAACATAGGTAAATCAGTGAAGCTCATCATGGACCTGACCATATCCAATAGGGTCCGATTCCTCCTCTCTGACACCCCGTCGAGTTGAGGTGTACCCGGAGGTGTCCATTGTAAGACTATGCCGTTTTCTTTGAGATAGTCCCGGAATTCCCCACTAAGGTATTCTCCTCCTCGATCTGATCGAAGAGCCTTAAGAGGTTTTCCAGTTTGTTTTTCTACTTCATTCTTGAACTCTTTGAACTTTTCAAAAGATTCAGACTTGTGTCTCATAAGATACACATACCCATACCGTGAGTAATCATCGGTAAAGATAATGAAGTAAGAATAGCGTCCCCTGGCTAGCACATCGAATGGGCCACATACATCTGTATGTACTAGGGCAAGTAATTCAGTGGTCCTCTCCCCATGTCCTACAAAGGGCAGTCTTGCCATTTTTCCTTGAAGACAGGACTCGCAAACTGGATATGACTCGGAAGTCAATGAGCCTAAAAGCCCATCTTTATCCATTTTGTTCATTCTGTCTTCTCCAATATGGCCAAGTCTGAGGTGCCACAAATATCTTTGGTTTATCTCATCTCTGGATCTTTTGGATCCTTTGGCACTCACATCTTGCTCGGTAACATTCACAGATACATCCATATGTAAATGATAGAGACTGTCAATCATAAAACCACGTGCTACTATTTTATTTCTTAAATAAATAGAACAGCAGTCTTTGTCAAATGTAAAAACATGACCTTCCTGTGCTAGACATGAAACAGAAATCAAATTTTTGCTAGCAGCAAGTACATAATAGCAGTCTCTAAGTACTAAACTAAATCCAGACGGTAGTCGCAGATGGTAGGTGCCCACAGCCACAGCAGCAACTTTTGCCCCGTTGCCAACCCGAAGGGTTACCGCACCTTCCGCCAGCATTCTACTTTCCTTTAGACCCTGCATGGTAGTGCACAGATGAGCACTAGAACCAGAATCTATAACCCAACTAGAAGTAGAAGAAACCGTTAGATTAGTTTCAATTATGAGCAAGTCTATACCTTCTGAAGGTGTGTCACCTTTCTTGTTCTTTAGGCTCTCGAGGTATGAAGGACAGTTTCTTTTCCAGTGGCCTTCGACATTGCAGTGGAAACATTTTCCTTTGTCATTAGCCTTTTTCTTTTGAACTTCCTTCTTTGGCTTCTTGTCTTTCTTCTGCTTCTTTGCAGGCTTCTTTTTCTTCCAAGTAGACTTTCTCTTGGAACCAGAAGTCAACTCAGCAGCAAGGACATTGCCCCTTGAACCTTTCAAGGTTCCCTCAGCAGTTACCAACATGTTGATTAGTTCAGTCTTAGTGCATTCAATCTTATTCATGTGGTAGTTTACTATAAACTGACCAAATGAATCAGGAAGTGACTGTAGGATCAAATCCACTTGCAATTCCTTGTGCATGTCCATACCGAGCTTCTCAAGCTCCTCTAGGTCCTTGATCATGGTCAGACCGTGATCATGAACAGACTGCCCTTCGCGCATCTTCGCTTTGAAAAGCCTCTTGGACACTTCAAAACGAGCTGTGCGACTCTGCTCACCATACAACTCTTGCAGGTGTGCCAGTATGTCCCTAGCAGTCTTTATATTTTCATGCTGGCATTGGAGTTCATTAGACATGGATGCCATCATATAGCATTTTACTCTAATGTCATCATCCAACCACTTTTTATGCATCTCACGCTGAACATCAGTGGGACGTGCTGGTAATGTGGGGATATCTGAATCGAGTATGTAGCCTATTTTCTCACAGTCCAAAACTATTTTGAGATTTCTAAGCCAGTCCTTGTAATTGGTTCCGGTCAGTCGGTTGGTCTCAAGAATACGGGTCAAAGGGTTTGAAGCCGACATTGTATCTGCAGAGAGTAAAGATTCTAGTTAGACTTTTGTACTTGATCCTAATCTGTTCTAAGGTCCTTTTAGAACAAATGTGACTCCCACTATTTTCTCGAATTCCTCACACTCCCCTGGTAGGGAAACGGAAATCCCACACGACTAGGGTTTCTAGTGGGTACTGCGGTCCCACCAATTCACATGCCACCTCACCTAACAGTTATTGGTGACACATAGATGGATGAGTGTACAACTCTTGTACAATGCTTCTCAAGCATGTTGCAGTGTAACTTGGTCTCTAAGCCATGAAGACCTCACCTAACAGTTATTGGTCCCATTTCTTAGTTAAGTCAGACCCACCGTATAACCGTAGGAATAAAGTCGTCATTGGGTCCTCACCTAACAGTTATTGGTGCCCAACCCCACCTTTACCCTACAACATCTCATGTCTATAGAGAGGTCCAGCCCCCCGATGCAACTTGACCACTGTGTCCAGCCGAGACAAATCAACATCAGAAAGGCCTTAGCAGCTCTACTACAGTGGAAGACCTATTGACTTAATATTGGTTAATCAGGTCTTAGTGTTTGCAACTTGAGCCCTTCATAAGAGGTAATCGAACAATTGGCCAGGTAAGCAGGTGGGAGGCTCCCCTTACTCAGAGAGTAAGGTCCTAATTAAGTAACCACCTTTCATGCTTTCCTAGACACCAATTAGATCAATTAATCTAATATGACTTGCTCATGTCGGTTCACTCTCGACTTGATTGAGGAGGTTTTGATTTAGGTCTCAATTGGGTTTGCTACATCACATGTAAACCTATCTACCCGACTCGCATTCACATCACATGCAAACGGCACATCACAGGCAGTTATAATCGCAGCAATCAAATTAAAGCTAAACTTTAACTAGGTGATGATCATGGATTCTAATTAGGTCGTATTACAAGCACATGCACATCAATCGATCAAGTGGTCTTCAACTCTTGAATTGGTTCCAAGCCTCCTTGATTCGATCCTTGATCAACTCTTGATCCCATCGCCATCAACCGCTTAGATCACCTTTCATCTCATGCCTTTGCTTCAGCTTGATCGTTGATGTACATCACATCACAGAAATACAACCAGATGTAAAATAAAAATAAAAATAAATTACATCTCCTTTTAGGAGGCACGCAGGCCTCTCAAAATATCAAATAAGATGCATGCAAGCATCTGAAAAATTACATGACATCGCAGATCACATCGCAGGTCATTACATTTGATACCAAAAGGGGTTGAATCCTATGATCATCACCGTATGCAACAATTATAATTTTCAGATCTGAAAACTAACTGATTGTATCATGACATAGGTCGCTGATCATGCTAATCATGATTCTAAACTTTGTAATCCCATTAACAATGCAATTAGAATCATCTTTTTATCACATAAAAATCAGCATGTATAAAATCAGCACCCCTGAAAAATCTGCATGCAGAATTTTTCAGCATGCATGATCAATCAATTTTCAGATCTAATAAGCCTTTAGATATTTAATTCTTACCTTAATCTACGAAGCCTAGGCTCTGATACCACTTTTGGGAACCCGCCCATGCCGCTGATATTTCAAAAATTAAATCAGATGGCAGCGGAAGAGGCATGTGCGGGATCGACGTTCATCGCATGAACGTTGTTTCGAGACCTTTCGTAATTAGGTAAGAATTAAAACTTTTAGAAACTATTAGGAAGATTAAATCTTCACCTTGCGCGGGTAGATGATCACCGCAAATCTGAATTCGTGGTTTTGGAAGAGGGTTCGCTTAAAGCCGTTCAAACGTCCGGCCTCTACGGGTATCCACACGAAGCAGGATCCGATCCAAGCTCTCTATCTCACCGGGGTGCTAGCTCCCTTGCAGAGATAGCTTTTGATGGCTGATCTCCTCTCTTTCAATCAACCCTTGATTGTGCTTGAGAGGAGGAAGAAGAAGGATGAAGATGGGAAGAAGATCAAAAACCCCTGCAGCCTTCTTTTTTTTCCATGCGTTGGAGCCAAGGAAGAAGACCAAGAGGAGGGAGACGCCTCCTCTTCTTTTCTCCTTTGCTGATGGCGGCTGAACCAAGGAGAGATGGAGAGGGGGTGGCCACGTGATGAAGAGGAGAAAAGGTCCTTCTAGGGCGCCGGCCCTAGTCCTCCTTTAATAAGGATGAAGGGCTCCTACAAGTTAGGAGCCTTGACAACTTTCCAAGAGGGGGCGCCGGCCCCCTCTCTCTTCATGTCGCACCAACTAAGTGGAGAGGGGCTGATGCCCCTCTTACTTGGTTAGCCTAATCCTCTTCCAAAGAGGATTAGGTGCCTCTCTCATGGTTTAATCCTAATCTAATTAGGATTGGCCAAATTGGGTTTAATCTATGCTAGTCCTAATCCAATTAGGACTTGAATGAACCATGACTCAATTGAACTCTTCAATCCTAATCCAATTAGGAGTCATGTTGATTCATTAGATTAATAATTAATTTAGACTTAAGGAATCCTAATCCAATTAGGATGTATTTAATTTTAGTCCTAATCCAATTAGGACTCTATTTGAATCCGAAGTCCTAATCCAATTAGGATTTCTAGGAATCCTACTCCAAGTAGGAATCCAATTTTAATTCAAAATTCCTAATCTCATTAGGATTGTAGGAATCCTATTCCAAGTAGGAATTCCAGTCCTACTCCAACTAGGATTCCCAGTCCTAATCCAATTAGGACTCTAGGAATCCTACCCGAAGTAGGACTCTTGTTTCAAGTCCAATTAATTAATTCCCTTTCCTTCTTCAACTTCTTATCAATCAAATTGATTACTTGTGATTCATAATCACGATTTCAACCATCGGATCGGTCAATACTTCTAGTGGGTGTGACCCCATAGGTTCTATTCTGACTGGTAGTGAGATATATTGTGATCTCTATCACTATATCATTGAAAACTCCTTTCAATGGGTTGGAACGATTCCAACTCAACTCATTAGGGTTTATCGATCATCAAGATAATCCCTATGAGTCCCACCATCCACCAGTGACACCTAGCAGCATGTAGTGGCTACCCAGCAGAATGGAATGATGAACCTCTAGGTGCAGTTACCATGTGATACAGTCCTACTATCGTGGATCCCTACAGGACGGAGGTCATGGACAACTCGTCAAACCCCATCGTCTGTCATATGTCAAGATTTATTCGACTTGAGTTCGATAGTGGAAAACTCTTTTCCACTTTATATTACTGCCCTGGCCAAGGTCTTAGAACTCAGTCTAACAAATCACATAGGATCACTCCTCTCCTATCAAGGTCGATAGATTCCTTATAGGTGCATACCCTACTCCTACAGTGAACCTACTGCAGCCAATCTACACTGCATGGACCCATATGGCTAGAGACCATGTATATGTGCAGTCAAACTACAATAACCTCACTGTGAGTAGCCGAAGCACCGCAGGTCAAAGGACCAGTCACACTACTGCAACATCAAGCAAGTCACTGACGAGTGGATAGACATCCAAGTGACTTCTTGTCTTGGTCACGCTCAGTACCCTTGTTCTCTAACAAGCACCTGCACTATCACTTCAGTGTCCCTACACTGTGGACTCAAGTCTCGTCCATCCAGAAGGAAAGTGATCTGTGCACTGACCGGATCGATCACCGTCCTCGTGATGATCCATTGATCAGGAGCATTTAGAAATTAATCACTAATGATACATGACTCAAATTCTCAACTCTTGAGAATATGTATCATCATCTTATTAATTCCTTGGACGATTCATAGACACATAAACAATATGAATGAAAAGATGCCTTTTATTTATTCAATAATAAATAGTCAAGTACAAAATTATGTCCCTAGAATTAATAATGTGTCAGCCAAATTGGCTTCTAGGGCATACATCTAACAGGTCGGCCCTGGGAGAATGTTAAAAATTAGGTTTTATATATATATTGTGATGAATTTTAAAAGAAAATATGGTTTTTTGAATATTAGGTTCTGCGAGGAATTTGCAGAATTAATTGGATTTGTTGTGGATCGCGTTCGCAAGGTAAGTGATGTAACCTCTTTACTAGATTTATCGGCAAAGTAAATATCTGTTTTACGAATCGAATTATTTGTGATTACGAATTTGATGCATGGATTATATATATATATTTTTAGAATATTGTATGACTCTGATTGGACGTATTTGCTTCTGGTTTGAATTATGTATATTTTTAGAATATAGTATGACTCTGATTGGACGTATTTGCTTCTGGTTGAATTGTATTTAATTGCTCTGACATTGTATTTTTCGGCTTGAAACACTGAACATAATGTAAGAAAAGATAATGACTTGAGATAGATTCAGACTTGCAGTCGAGCTATGTTGAGGACCCTGCCAATGGGGGCTAATACATTGGTACCGCAAGAAGAATAGTCGGTGATATGACCCTGCCACAGGGAACATGTGGTCATAGTCCTTGGCTTTTGAGTTGAATCTGGTAAATTGAAAGAGGTTAAGATATGAACGATATTTGGTTTTGACACTGTATGTTTTTATAACTGAAATATGAAATAGAGAACTAATTGAACTATCGACCTGGCTATGTTGAGGACCCCGCCAATGGGGGCAGATACGTTGGCAATTGACTGTCCTGAAGGACTCACCGCAAGAAGATTAGTCGGTGTTGATGACCCTGCCACAGGAAACATGTGGTCATAGTCCAGGATCGACAAGATGAATTGAATATGTGAAAGAATCTTGAAACCGCGAAAAGAATCTTATGAATTTAAGAAATATTTGACTTATACTTTGGAACTGCATATCTATTTATTTTCCACATATTATTGCTTGATTTATCTAGCTAGGGTGTTCATTACTTACTGGGCTGTCTAGCTCATTATACCATCTCTTGTTGTTTTACAGATTTCGAGAACTAGTCTATTGGGGATTCAAATTGGGAGAGCGCCTAGCAGGATTGTGGCACAAGTTATCTTAGATTAGGGTTATTTAAGTTGATTTGTTACTATGGACATTTATTATGATTGGTGGACTTTTGTTATTTAAGAACTAGGTTTCTGCATGTTGGTAAATGATTATTCCGCTGCGTATTTAGACTTGTGAGACCTTATGACTTGAGTTAGTCAATGTAATAAGATTGCATTTATTCAGTTAAATTATTTTAGAATTACATAATTAAGGTGTTTGGTTTAGATGCCTTGCATGCTCGTGGGGAGAGTTTCCTACGGGTGTGCGGCGGTTGGCGCGACCCCCGGCTCGCGATCTCGGGACGGGGGCGTGACAACTTAAGTGGTATCAGAGCGGACTTGGATAGAATCTAAGACAAAGAATCATACACGATATGAGTGTAGGTGGGTAGACATTAGGGACATTGGGACGTTAGGTGTGAAGAATGTGATGATTATTCTTACATATATAAAAATAATAATAATAATAATTTAATTCGGTGAGCTTTCTTTTTATGAGTCTGCTGTTATTTGATGTATATAGGTCAGGATGCCTCAACGTCGGGTGAGAAAGACTACTGTTAGTGCTGCAGATGAGACACCGAACCGGCATGTTGACAGCACACCCCAACGGGTTGGAAGTATCCCTCAGCAGGAGGGAGTCATGAACCCTCAAACGGGACAGGAACCGGGCTTAAGCCAGGTTATGCAGACCATGGTGGGCCTCATGCAAATGCAACAGCAGGTGCAACAGCAGTTGCTCCAACAACAAGCACAGTTGCTCCAGACACAGCCTCAACAAGGACGAGGGGAACAGTGTGAACATCGTAGCAGCATAGCTGAATTTAAGAGGTTGGCTCCTCCAGCTTTTCAGGGGACTACAGAACCTTTGGAAGCAGACAATTGGCTTACAGAGATGGAAAAAGCATTTGCTGTCTTAAGATGCCGGGACGATGAAAAACTTTTGTTTGCATCATACATGTTGCAGGGAGAAGCATTTAATTGGTGGCAGATGTTGGAGCATAAATTTGAGCATGATGGGGAACCTCTCACTTGGGATAAATTTCGAAAAGCATTCTATGATAAATATTTTTCTCGGAGTGTCAGGACACAGAAGGAACAAGAATTTATCCATTTGAAGCAAAGGGGCATGACAGTGGCCGAATATGAAGCCAAATTCACAGAACTAGCCAAATTTGTTTTGAAATTGGTAGAGGATGAGCAAGACCGAGTGCACAAGTTTGAGATGGGATTGAAGACTGAAATTAGGAAGCAAGTGGTACCCTATGAGTTGACTACCTATGCAGCTGTGGTTAATAAAGCTTTAATCATTGAAAGGGAAGTCAACGAAGCTTTTGCTGAAAGAGAGAGAAACTTTAAGAAAAGAAACAGACCTGCTGAATTTAAAGGGGGAAACAAGAATTTCAAGAATCCAGCTCAGAAGCCAAATAAAGATAGAAATCCCAAAAATGAGAATGGAAAGTGTTCAAGATGTGGCGGTAATCATGAATTTGCAAATTGTCCCTGGGTTACAGGTTCTTGTTTTCATTGCGGACAGAAAGGTCATAAAATTGCAGATTGCCCACAAAGAAACGAGATTAAATCTACGCAGGCAATGGAAAGAAGCCAGAGGCCAAAGACTCAAGGAAGGGTGTTCGCACTTACGCAGCAGGATGCACAAGCTTCTAATGCAGTGGTGACAGGTACTATTCCCGTATTCGATATTTATGCTTATGTCCTATTTGATCCGGGTGCCACACATTCATTCATATCCGCAAGCTTTATCAAAACACATAATATATTGTGTGAATCTATGACCACTAAGTTCTATGTGGAGACGCCAGTAGGTGGTATGTTGAGCACTGATGTTATATGCAAGGCATGCAAAATTGAAATAATAGATAGGGAGTTACCTGTGGATCTAATTGTACTTGATATGCGGGATTTTGATGTCATTCTGGGGATGAATTGGCTTGCTACCTATCATGCCTCAGTGGATTGTCATGGCAAGAGGGTAAATTTCCAAATTCCGGAGGAACCGGCATTCAGTTTCTGTGGAAACCAGGGAACTGCTTTTCCTCATATTATCTCGGCTTTGCAAGCTGGACGAATGTTAAGAAAAGGATGCACAGGTTATCTGGCCTCAGTAATTGATATACAACAAGATGAACTAAAGATAGAGGATATTCCTATAGTGAATGAATTTTCGGACGTCTTTTCCGAGGAGTTATCAGGATTGCCACCGGACAGAGAAATTGAATTCACTATTGTTCGTCCTTTCCTGTCCACCTAAAAATATGCTAGACAGATCGTTGTTAGAACCGACGAACAAAAGTTAAATTAAATTTCTCTCTTACCTGTTCTACTCGAAGAATAGTGGTTGTAAGAGGTCGATCCACAGGGAGGCGATTGGAGTTGCATAAAAATTAGAACGTTCACTCGGATTCAAAATCAATTTTTGAATGATAAAAGAAAAACATTATTTTGAGGATGTTGATGGATTCTCTAGTCTACCGGAGAATGTTTTTTTTAATTGAAATTAACTAAAAGACAGGTATTTAAATTCGAAAAGCATTTATTTAATTAATCAAATAAGAGTTTTGGCAAAAATTAAAATGGATGAAAACAAGAAGCTTGAAGTGAACACAAATTGCATAAAGGAAGATTTAATGTATTGCATAAAAAGAAAAATTAAAAGATTTCATAAAAAGAAAATAGACATTAACTCGAATCTAGAACAGGGATTGCATGAAAGAAAATGACAATAATGGATTGCATAAAAGGATAATTACAAAAATAAAATGAGAATTGGAACTTAATGCTTCCTCCCTTCAACAAAATAAGACATAAAAACAAAGAAAGAAAAACAAAACAAAACAACTCCTCTTTCTTCTCTCCCCCTAATTTTTTATTCTTCTCTTCTTCAAAACAGAGTGTGCTCTGTTTTTTTCTGGGCGTCCCTCCTCCCTCCTTGGACTCCACCCCCCAACCGAGCACCCTCTCCTTCTTCTTTTCCCCTCCCTTTTATAGGTCCCCACCAGAGATCAGCCACATGGAGAGGAGGAAGAACGGGTGCCTGGGATCTCGGGGAACGTTGATCACGGACTGCTGGGAGGAGCCGATTACGGGATCACTTGGAGGCCGCCGCGGGATCGACGGGAGATTGCGGACGTGATGCTGCGATTTGGGGGAGAATCACAGCCGGCTGGAAATGGAAGAAGTTGCTGGGATGGATCGCAGAAGAGGGGCTGGCCGCTGGATTGATGCTTGGGCTCACTCGCGGAAGGTGGGGATGCGGATCCGGGCGCTGGAGCTTCCTTCTCGGACGCAGGATCACGGAAGAGCTGGCACGGTGCTGGCACGGACGCGGGACCGCCGGGATGCTGTGGTGCTGGCATTCGAAAGAGAGGATCGTGGGGAAGACGTGGATCCACGGGAGAGGGCTGAGACGCTGGGAATCCGGAATAGGATCTGGACGCCGTGCGGGATCGACGGGAGGGCGCCATTCACGGACGCGGTGCTTGGGGTTGCTGAAAATCCCCTGCTAATTCGCTGCTGTGGCCGGAAGAAGAGGAGATGGGGATCCTGCTTGGATCGCGGAGATGAAAGAAGGAACAAGAGGTGTGGGATGCTGGGAATGGAAGGTGATCCGTGGCTGGGGCACTGCGGGAGGAAGAAATGGAAGGGAGCTGGGAGGACGCGGTGCGGTTGGCTGATGGAGACGCGGACGAACGCCGGGCTGAAACGCACGGATGGAAGGTTGCTTCTGGGCTGATCGCGAGAAGAACGGGATCACGGGATGAGATGGATCCGTGGGTGCAGAGGCGTGTCACGGATGCGGTGGATCTTGAACGCGGAAGGAGGGAGGAGCCGAGAGCTTTGTGATGCGTGCGGACAGCTGGGAGGATATGGGAGACATCAAGTTCCATCCGATTAGTCATATAGTATGATATGAAATTTTGCTTGTAGACGGACGGGTCATCTATTCTGGCTGGAGGTCAAGTGAAATTCTTTCAAGTCATGGGTCACCCAGCACCTTATGGCAAATTTAGATTTGCCCAAAATTATTTTCCAAAGGCTCAAAAGAAATGGATCCGATTCGGACCCGAACCCGACTCGGACCCGATTTGAAGTCAAATTTGTAGTCAATGTGCATTTTATCTATAATTTATACTAATCTATGTTAAATCCAAATATAATATTAATCTAGTGAATTTATTATTATCGGTTAACAATAACACTAATTTTAGTAACATGTAGGTCGCACTTTTGTGCTCTCATCACACCCCCCAACTAGCTTATTGCTAGTCTCTAGCAATTCAGTGCGAAAATGATAAAATGAGAGAGCAAAAGTGTTATTTATTATATAAATATCCTAAGATAAATATTCATTTTCGTAGAGCATTACGATTGCACTTAGCATGTGCAACAAGCCGTTAAACCCCTAGGTTACCCTAGCGGACGAGTGTTGTCTCGTGAGGGTTTGCAGTGAAGTTACCCACAAACTTCATCAGTCAGGAATTTCCAAATTTTAACTCGAAATTTGAACAAGTATTACTGTATGAAACTAGAATTGCAAGGACAATAGAGACTTGTTGTTATCATATTTAAACAGACTCTAACTCAAGTTTCATTACACCCCATCTATCTGCTAACAAGTCAAGAATGTAGTGAGGTGCAAGATAGTATCATATAAATGAGTGGCTTTCACTTTCTTCCAACATGATCACTCCAATTTTCAAGACTTTCTAGAGTTAAATGGTAATGAACACCCCGGATTTATTTATTCTTTTTTTTTTCAGACTGAATGCTAAGAAGAATGACTTGTGCAATATCTAGCCTTATTAAGCTTTTTAGCTAACCCATGTAGCGAGTGTTAGGCCAATGACTCCCGATCCAGATGGCTCAGGGCACTAGGTGTAGAGACACCCTAACAGGCTTAATAACTCAAGTTAACTAGGCTTCAAGGCCAAATTAGTCACTCAGAGTTTAATCTCAATGTCCTCACCTTTTTATGCGAACACTCGCTGCTTGCCAGGCAGGAGGCCCGGTTACTCAGTGAGGAGACTTAAATTAAACTCATTATTTTATTTTATCTCTTCTTTTTTTTTTCTTTTTTTTTTCTTTTTTTTTTGTTAGGTTAGGGTGTTCATCACACATATAACTCTAAATTATCCTGAAGATTAAAAGTATTCATATTAGTCGTAAGTTTACATACCCCACTATTCATGTGCTTATGTGTAGGTGCTAACTCATCTTGTATCATGTTAGCAGAAGATAGGTGGGACGACAACTCAAGCTAAAATTGCTATCATATTCCTTAACTCAAAGCTATTGTCAAAGCAATTCCTACTTTACACAGCCAAGAAGATTAGATTTTGAGTTAAAAATTTGAAATCCCCTTTTTTTTATTATTTTTTAATTTTAATATTTTTTTTAATTGCATCAAAAATATTCTCTCCCCCACACCTAAATCTAACATTGTCCTCAATGTGAAAGAAAATTTAAAACAGTAATAGGATAGAGGAGAAGTTACCTGATATGGGTAGGTAAAGTGACAATAGGGGCAAAAATCACAAACCTGCAATTTTTCTTTTTTTTTTTTTGAAATATTTACATGTTGGGTTGCCTCCCAAGAGCGCTAAGTTTTATGTCTTCAGCCAGACAAAATGTAAATCCCCATTTTTTCAACCATTATCTAAGAATGGTTTTGGAAGAGTCCAAGGAAGAACAGTTGGCTGGTGACGATCTATGCTTATAAGAGGAACAGAACTAGGGGGTGCATGCTCGACCACTTCCTCAGAATGGGCAAGGTAAGCTTCTAAAGGGTCCTTATTATAAGTTTGTAAGAAAGTCTCCTGAACCAGACTTTCAATCATGTCAACTTCATTGATTTCTTTGTCGTCTGGTGGTTGTTTACTTATATTAAAGACATTAAGCTCGACTTTCATGTTGCCAAAAGATAACTTCAGCATCCCATTTCGACAGTTGATCACAGCATTTGCTGTGGCTAAGAAAGGTCTACCTAAAATTATAGGTGTGTGACTGTCTGGATGTATTGCAGGTTCAGTCTCAAGGATAACGAAGTCCACAGGATAGTAAAACTCATTTACTTTTCACTATTACATCCTCTACAATCCCCTTAGGGTACTTCACTGTCCTATCTGCTAAGGAAAGGGTAATATTTGTAGGCTTTAATTCCCCCAAACCTAATTTTTGGTACACATAGTAGGGAAGTAGGTTTACACTGGCTCCTAAATCTAATAGAGCTCTTTGGATGATCGTCTCTCCTATTTTTATTTCAATAGTTGGGCAACCAGGGTCTTTGAATTTTGGGGGCAATCTGTTGTTGAATGAGGGATGAGGCTTGTGCAGCCATAACAGCTTGCCTAGGAATACTTGTTTTTCTTTTGACCGTGGTGAGGTCTTTCAAGAATTTTGTATAGGAGGAAATTTGTCTTATGGCATCGAGAAAAGGTATATTTATCCGAACAGTTTTAAAGACTTCCATGATTTCATCAAAGTTAGATTGTTTCTTGGAGTCCTGAAGTCTACTGGAAAAGGGAACCTTAGGTTTGTATGTTTCTATGGGTTCTTTCTTTTTGTCTGATTTATCCTGTTCTTGACCCTTCTTCTGAATAGGGTTCTTATCGGATTCAGTTTTATTTTCTTTTTCATGTTCAGGAAGTTGGACTTTATTGTCCACTTGCTTGCCAGACCTTAAAGTGGTAATTGCCTGGACTTCATAGGTCGGATTTTCATTAGAATTGATTTGATACTGACCTATCTGACCTTGATTTTGTTGTCTACTAGGGTTAGGCACTGGTTGACTAGGTAGTTCACCTTTCTTCCTATCCCCTAGAGAGTTAGCTATTTGGCTCAGACTAACCTCAAGTTTTGCAATTGCTTGCGCATGGAATTGGTTAGTCTGGGCTTGGGCTGTATTGGTCTGTTGTTGTTGCTTGATAAAATCTTGTTGTTGTTTCATCATATTAGCCATCATGGTTTCTAATTGTGAAGGTTGCTGTGGGATGGGGCATTATAAGGCGGTACAGATGGAACCAAAGGTTGGTTCATTTGTGGTGGACCTATCCTGGGGAAGTTGTTCTGAAAACCTGGTGGACCACCTTGATGCTGAATAGGTTCATTTTGCTTGTATGAGAAATTTGGGTGGAACCTATTATCAGGGTGATAAACTGGGCCTGAACGAGTTGGGAGTGGGCTTCTTAAAGGCACTATATGAATTTAGAGCATTTGCTTGCTCGGCCTTTATGGTGGGCAGATTAGGGCAGCACTCCACTAGATGCTCAGGACTGTTACACAAAACACACAAAACTATATGACTCGTGATCCACTTTCATGACGGGATTTGACTCTTTGTATGAACTCGAACTAGTGGAAACAGTGAAAGCATCAAACTTTTTACTTAAGTTGTTCATTCCAGTCACCAGATTGCACATGACATTTTTGAGTTCTGGGTCTGCTTTCATTTCATAATTACCTGGTTTTCTAGACCCGAACTCATCTCTATTTACTTCCTCACCATAGCTACTCCAATTTTGGGCATTTTCAGCTAAGTCAACAAGAAATTCATAGGCTTGATCCGGGGTTTGGTTCATGAACCTACCCTTGTGCATGGACTCAATCATGTTTCTATGTGCTGGAGGTAGTCCTTTATAAAAGAAGTGGACCAGATCAGCCTTATCAAGCCCATGGTGTGGGCATTTGACCAACAAGTCATGGAATCTTTTCCAAAGTTGGGAAAATTCCTCCTCAAATTTGCCTCTAAAAGTTCTTATGGCATCCTTAATTTTTTCAGTCTTTACCATAGGATAGAACTTAGCCATGAACTTCTTAGATAGTTGTTCCCATGATGTGATGGAATTTGAAGCAAGGGAATACAGCCATGCAGCAGCACGATCCTCTAAAGTCATGGGAAACAACCTTAATTTAATACCCTCTTCATCTAAGTTTTGGTTTCTAAACGTTTGACAGATTGTCAAAAATTTGTTCAGATGAATGTAGGGTTGTTCACTCTCGAACCCATGAAACTTGGGTAACATGTTTATTGTTGCAGCCCGAATCTCGAATTGGGCTGCATTATTGATTGGTAATACTATGCAAGTAGGGGGACTAGCAGATGCGGGTGCGAATAATTCATTCAGGGTTCTAATATGTTCACCCATTGTAGAGATCGACGGTTGGTTTACAGTTCGCAGGTTATGATGAAAAGTTCTGTCAATCTCAGGATCAAATGGGGTTAACTTATCCCTTAATGACCTTCTACCATGCATACATTTTCCACAAACTTAATTAGACTCAATTTTTTTTTTTAAACGAAATCCTAAAAGATAAGAAGAAGGGCTAGACCAAGATGACCACAATCAACACCAAACAACAATTTGACCCTATTAGTCTTAGAGCTAAGTGAGGTTTAGTAGGTTCTTAAATCTAGTTGCATAGAGACTTATCAGGTTAAAAAAAGTTCCTGAAATTCTCTCTAGATTAGACAGCTCCTAATCTCCCTTTCAGATTAAGCTTGAGCTTACCAGTTAAGTGATCCAGTAACCAGTGACCAGGAAAGTCCCGGGGTGTGCAGTGGTGCCAGAAGGGATACACCGATACCACAATACCCGTAACAGTTCTCACTGTTGTAAAACTTTCCTAGACATCACCAATTACTAAATCCTCACTGGAGTGGCTTTCAGCCGCTTCTTTCCAAGAGCCTAATTGAGCTCGAAAACCCTAAGGCCGACGTCTAATTTGATTTTAATTTAATTTGGCTTAGGATAAGTATGCAAGGTGGTGATTTTTGGGCTAAGGACAGGTAATGACTTCCCGACCTTATCTTTTTAATGGGTTTTGCCCTTAATTACTTTATGCAAATGCTTAATACTAAATGCAGCAAATAATCAATATTTTTTTTTTAAAGTTATGCAATGTCATTAGGTTGTACTGATTAAATGAGCAAGCAATTTTTTTTTTATTTTTTTTTTTTTTTAATTTTTAATTTTAATTTTATGTTGTTTTTTTTAATTTTTAATATAGGAATAACTTGAATGTAAACTAAAACTAATCCTTATGCGTCAGTCAATCTCCGAATGCCCGTTGAATAAGCTCTGGAGATTACTCCGTGAGGAGTCCCAATAGAGGTATGATCACCTCGGGGGATTGCACCCTATCAATTACTAGCAAAATAATATTTTTTTTGAATTTAATTAATTTTTTTTACTTTTTTTTTAAATTTAAATTTCAAATTTCGAATCACAGAATTCAAATTTTGAATTTAAATTTTTGAATTCTTGAAATTTTTTTTTAAATTTTTTTTTTAAAAATTTTTTTTTTTACTTTCTTTTTAGAAAACTTTAATTACGAATTTCAAATTTTTAGAATTTAATAACTACGAAATTACTAACTAAAATAATCAAAATAAGGAAAATTAATAAAAATAAAAACTTACTACCGGAGTGCGTTCACTCCGGGCATCCAAAATCCAATTTGATCTTCGTGATCGTTCTTGCTTCTCGATTTGCCTCCCCGGCAACGGCGCCAAAATTCTGTTCGTCCTTTTCCTGTCCACCTAAAAATATGCTAGACAGATCGTTGTTAGAACCGAACGAACAAAAGTTAAATTAAATTTCTCTCTTACCTGTTCTACTCGAAGAATAGTGGTTGTAAGAGGTCGATCCACAGGGAGGCGATTGGAGTTGCATAAAAATTAGAACGTTCACTCGGATTCAAAATCAATTTTTGAATGATAAAAGAAAAAACATTATTTTGAGGATGTTGATGGATTCTCTAGTCTACCGGAGAATGTTTTTTTTAATTGAAATTAACTAAAAGACAGGTATTTAAATTCGAAAAGCATTTATTTAATTAATCAAATAAGAGTTTTGGCAAAAATTAAAATGGATGAAAACAAGAAGCTTGAAGTGAACACAAATTGCATAAAAGGAAGATTTAATGTATTGCATAAAAAGAAAATTAAAAGATTTCATAAAAAGAAAATAGACATTAACCTCGAATCTAGAACGGGAATTGCATGAAAGAAAATGACAATAATGGATTGCATAAAAGGATAATTACAAAAATAAAATGAGAATTGGAACTTAATGCTTCCTCCCTTCAACAAAATAAGACATAAAAACAAAGAAAGAAAACAAAACAAAACAACTCCTCTTTCTTCTCTCCCCCTAATTTTTATTCTTCTCTTCTTCAAAACAGAGTGTGCTCTGTTTTTTTCTGGGCGTCCCTCCTCCCTCCTTGGACTCCACCCCCCAACCGAGCACCCTCTCCTTCTTCTTTTTCCCCTCCCTTTTATAGGTCCCCACCAGAGATCAGCCACATGGAGAGGAGGAAGAACGGGTGCCTGGGATCTCGGGGAACGTTGATCACGGACTGCTGGGAGGGCCGATTACGGGATCACTTGGAGGCCGCCGCGGGATCGACGGGAGATTGCGGACGTGATGCTGCGATTTGGGGGAGAATCACAGCCGGCTGGAAATGGAAGAAGTTGCTGGGATGGATCGCAGAAGAGGGGCTGGCCGCTGGATTGATGCTTGGGCTCACTCGCGGAAGGTGGGGATGCGGATCCGGGGCGCTGGAGCTTCCTTCTCGGACGCAGGATCACGAAAGAGCTGGCACGGTGCTGGCACGGACGCGGGACCGCCGGGATGCTGTGGTGCTGGCATTCGAAAGAGAGGATCGTGGGGAAGACGTGGATCCACGGGAGAGGGCTGAGACACTGGGAATCCGGAATAGGATCTGGACGCCGTGCGGGATCGACGGGAGGACGCCATTCACGGACGCGGTGCTTGGGGTTGCTGAAAATCCCCTGCTAATTCGCTGCTGTGGCCGGGAAGAAGAGGAGATGGGGATGCTGCTTGGATCGCGGAGATGAAAGAAGGAACAAGAGGTGTGGGATGCTGGGAATGGAAGGTGATCCGTGGCTGGGGCACTGCGGGAGGAAGAAATGGAAGGGAGCTGGGAGGACGCGGTGCGGTTGGCTGATGGAGACGCGGACGAACGCCGGGCCTGAAACGCACGGATGGAAGGTTGCTTCTGGGCTGATCGCGAGAAGAACGGGATCACGGGATGAGATGGATCCGTGGGTGCAGAGGCGTGTCAACGGATGCGGTGGATCTTGAACGCGGAAGGAGGGAGGAGCCGGGAGCTTTGTGATGCGTGCGGACGGCTGGGAGGATATGGGAGACATCAAGTTCCATCCGATTAGTCATATAGTATGATATGAAATTTTGCTTGTAGACGGACGGGTCCATCTATTCTGGCTGGAGGTCAAGTGAAATTCTTTCAAGTCATGGGTCACCCAGCACCTTATGGCAAATTTAGATTTGCCCAAAATTATTTTCCAAAGGCTCAAAAAGAAATGGATCCGATTCGGACCCGAACCCGACTCGGACCCGATTTGAAGTCAAATTTGTAGTCAATGTGCATTTTATCTATAATTTAATACTAATCTATGTTAAATCCAAATATAATATTAATCTAGTGAATTTATTATTATCGGTTAACAATAACACTAATTTTAGTAACATGTAGGTCGCACTTTTGTGCTCTCATCACTATTGATCTTGTACCCGGTTCAGGTCCGATTTCTAAAGCTCCTCATCGAATGGCCCCAGCTGAATTAAAAGAATTGAAAGATCAGTTGCAAGATTTACTGGACAAGGATTTATACGACCTAGTGTGTCACCTTGGGGAGCTCCAGTGCTCTTTGTGAAAAAGAAAGATGGAAGCATGAGACTCTGCATTGACTATAGAGAATTGAATAAAGTCACTATAAGAACAAGTACCCTTTGCCTCGAATAGATGATTTATTTGACCAGTTGCAAGGTGCACATGTTTTCTCTCTAAGATTGATCTCCGCACAGGATATCATCAGCTAAAGATCAAAGCGGAAGATGTACCCAAGACTGCATTCAGAACTCGTTATGGACATTATGAATTCTTGGTGATGCCTTTTGGATTGATGAATGCCCCAGCAGCTTTCATGGACTTAATGACAGAATATTTAAATCTTTTCTAGATCGATTTGTAGTGGTGTTCATTGATGACATTTTAATTTATTCAAAAGAAAAAGAAGAACATGAGGAACATTTACGAAGCGTACTTCAACTCTTAAGAAGGGAGAAGCTCTATGCTAAATTAAAGAAGTGTGAGTTTTGGTTGAATGAGATATCGTTTTTGGGGCATATCATATCCGGAGATGGGATTTCTGTGGATCCAGCAAAAGTGGAAGCTGTAGTACAGTGGAACAGGCCTACTAATGTTTCTGAGATTCGCAGCTTTCTAGGAATGGCAAGGCTATTACAGACGATTTATGGAAGGATTTTCCTCTATAGCTATACCTTTGACTCGTTTAACTCAAAAAGGAGTTAAGTTTGAATGGACTGAAGAATGTGAACGAGGCTTTCAGGAATTAAAGAGGCGATTGGTTACAGCACCTATTCTTACTATACCTACAGGTGATGATGGATTCACATTTATAGTGATGCTTCAAGGAAGGGACTCGGCTGTGTTTTGATGCAGCATGTAAGGTAGTAGCCTATGCCTCTAGACAATTAAAATCTTATGAGCAAAATTATCTACTCATGATTTGGAGTTAGCAGCTGTGATTTTTGCTCTCAAGATTTGGAGACATCATCTTTACGGAGTACGATGCGAGGTGTTTACAGGATCACAAAAGTTTGAAATATATATTTACCCAGAAGGAATTGAATTTGAGACAAAGAGATGGCTGGAACTGTTTGAAGGACTATGATTAACGATAAATTATCACCCTGGAAAAGCTAACGTTGTTGCAGATGCCTTGAGCAGAAAGTCAATAGGAAATATGGCTACTTTGATTACTAGCCAACTACAAATTTTGGAAGATGCGAGGAAACTTGAACTAGAAATCCGAGTTATCTGGCACAAGGACTCAACTGGCTTATATGCAGGTTCAGCCGACACTCATAGAGAGATCAAGACAGCTCAGGGTAATGACCAGCAGTTATTGAAGATTCGGAAGTCGATAGAAGCAGGAGATATATCTGAATTCAGGATTCATGAGGACGGATCTTTGAGGTATCGAATAGATTTGTGTACCTATGGATTTAGTAATCAAACAGGAAATTCTTAAAGAAGCCCATCAGTCTGGATATACAGTGCACCCAGGAGGAACTAAAGATGTATAGAGATTTAAAGGAATTGTATTGGTGGAACAACATGAAAAGAGAAATTGCTCAATTCGTGGCACAATGTCTAAGTATGTCAGCAGGTTAAAGCTGAACACCAAAGACCTGCAGGAACCGCTTCAGCCTCTTGACATTCCAATATGGAGTGGGAACAAATTTCTATGGATTTTGTGACAGGACTGCCAAAGACTCCCAGTTCTAATGATGCAGTATGGTGATAGTGGATAGGCCTAACCAAATCGGCACACTTTTTACCTATCAAAGTGGGGTTCGGTCTGGAAAGGCTAGCTAAATTATACATTAAAGAAATTTGTGAGACTGCACGGTATTCCAGTATCCATTGTGTCGGATCGAGATACTAGATTTGTAATCACAATTTTGGAAAAGCTTGCATAAGGCTTTGGGGACAAAATTATGTTTTAGTACTGCCTTTTCACCCTCAGACCGATGGTCAGTCTGAGAGGACCATTCAGATTCTCGAGGATATGTGAGAGCTTGCGTCATAGATATGAAGGGTTCTTGGGATGAGCAATTCTACCTCTGATAGAGTTTGCATATAACAAAGTTATCAGAGTAGCATACAGATGGCGCCTTATGAAGCCTTATACGGAAGAAAATGTCGTTCGCCAATTTGTTGGGATGATATTGGTGAACGAAGATTGTTGGGGCCCTGAACTTGTACAACAGACAGTTGAGAAAATTCAGCTAATCAGAGATCGCCTTCGACTGCACAAAGTAGACAGAAGAGTTATGCGGATAATAGAAGACGAGAATTAGAATTTCAAGTTGGTGACCATGTATTTCTTAAAAATATCAACCTACAAAGGGAGTTGCAAGATTCGGCATTCGAGGAAAATTGAATCCCAGATTTGTTGGTCCGTTCGAGATCTTAGAAAGAATTGGTAAGGTGGCTTACAGACTTGCCTTGCCGCTTCTCTGGCTGGTGTACACGATGTTTTCCATGTCTTGATGTTGAAGAAATAATATACCGGACCCAAGTAATGTCACGGAGCTTGAGCCTATACCAAGTTAGAGAAGATCTATCATATAAGGAGCGTCCAGTGCGGATAGCGGACAGAAAAGATCAAGTTTTGAGACACCGTGTTATACCTTATGTCAAGGTGCAGTGGAGGCCATCATACAGAAAGAGAAGCTACCTGGGAACTGGAAGATGAGATGAAGCAGAAATACCCTCAACTTTTTGAACTGTAGGTACGGAAATTTCGGGGACGAAATTTCTTTTAGGAGGGTGGGATGTAAGAACCCGGAACTGGGCCCGGTCCACTCGACCGGCCCAGTCCAAATCTTGGCCTCACGTGCAACGCACGTGAGGCCAGCGGGATGGATCCTCCATCCCGAAGAAGAAGGAGGAGCCCTGTTTTAGGGCTTCCTTCTCCTTCCTCTCCTCCTTTGAGCCTACTGAAAGAGAGCCGCCGCACGCAGGGAGGGTTCTTCTTCGTGTGGCCACCGAGAGAGAGGGAGAGAGAGAGAGAGAGAGAGAGGAGCCACGGCACCGGGGTCGTCTTCTTCTTCTTTTCCGTCGGAGAGGGGGAGGCGCCGGTCTTCGTCGGGGCTGAGGTAAGAATCTCTCACCTTCTTCTCCTTTTCTTCTGATGCTTGGCCACGATGTGTGGTGGGTTGGGGCCAGCCGATCGCCGGATTTGGGTCCAAAAACGGCTGCCCTAGCCGTCGGCGTGTTCGCCGCCGCCAGTCGCCGGGGGTGGCCGGGGCTTGCTCGCCACCTCCTGCCGCTGCCAAGGCCAGCCACCGCGGCCGCCTTGGGTCCGACCGAGAGGGAAGAAGAAGGGGGGGGGCTGGGGCTCACGGGTCCCCTGCTCCACCGAAGGAGAAGAAGGGAGTCGGGAGAGGAAAGAAGAAAGAAGAAAAGAAAGAAGAAAAAGAAAAGAAAGAAGAAAGAAAAAGAAAGAAAAAAAAAGAAAAAAAAAGAAAAAAAAATAAAAGGAGGGTGGTTTACGGGTATGAACTCCGGATCCGAACCCCGAACCCGGGGTGCTAGACACTTCGGCAGGGTCGGCCCCTGGGAGAATGTTAAAAATTAGGTTTTATATATATATATTGTGATGAATTTTTAAAAAGAAAATATGGTTTTTGAATATTAGGTTCTGCGAGGGATTTGCGGAATTATTGGATTTGTTGTGGATCGCGTTTCGCAAGGTAAGTGATTGTAACCTCTTTAACTAGATTTATCGGCAAAGTAAATATCTGTTTTACGAAATCGAATTATTTGTGATTACGAATTTGATGCATGGATTATATAATATTTTTTTAGAATATTGTAATGACTCTGATTGGACGTATTTGCTTCTGGTTTGAATTATGTATATTTTTAGAATATAGTATACTCCTGATTGGACGTATTTGCTTCTGGTTGAATTGTATTTAATTGCTCTGACATTGTATTTTTCGGCTTGAACAACTGAACATAATGTAAGAAAAGATAATGACTTGAGATACGATTCAGACTTGCAGTCGAGCTATGTTGAGGACCCTGCCAATGGGGGGCTAATACATTGGTACCGGCAAGAAGAATAGTCGGTGATATGACCCTGCCACAGGGAACATGTGGTCATAGTCCTTGGCTTTTGAGTTGAATCTGGTAAATTGAAAGAGGTTAAGATATGAACGATATTTGGTTTTGACACTGTATGTTTTTATAACTGAAATATGAAATAGAGAACTAATTGAACTATCGACCTGGCTATGTTGAGGACCCCGCCAATGGGGGCAGATACGTTGGCAATTGACTGTCCTGAAGGACTCACCGCAAGAAGATTAGTCGGTGTTGATGACCCTGCCACAGGGAACATGTGGTCATAGTCCAGGATCGACAAGATGCATTGAATATGTGAAAGAATCTTGAAACCGCGAAAAGAATCTTATGAATTTAAGAACTATTTGACTTATACTTTGGAACTGCATATCTATTTATTTTCCACATATTATTGCTTGATTTATCTAGCTAGGGTGTTCATTACTTACTGGGCTGTCTAGCTCATTATACCATCTCTTGTTGTTTTACAGATTTCGAGAACTAGTCTATTGGGGATTCAAATTGGGAGAGCGCCTAGCAGGATTGTGGCACAAAGTTATCTTAGATTAGGGTTATTTAAGTTGATTTGTTACTATGGACATTTATTATGATTGGTGGACTTTTGTTATTTAAGAAACTAGGTTTCTGCATGTTGGTAAATGATTATTCCGCTGCGTATTTAGACTTGTGAGACCCTTATGACTTGAGTTAGTCAATGTAATAAGATTGCATTTATTCAGTTAAATTATTTTAGAATTACATAATTGAGGTGTTTTGGTTTAGATGCCTTGCATGCTCGTGGGGAGAGTTTCCTACGGGTGTGCGGGCGGTTGGCGCAACCCCCGGCTCGCGATCTGGGACGGGGGCGTGACAGACTCTTGATAATAGAAACAAGTCACTTAACTTGCTCTATCATCAAATCCAAGGATATCTTATGTCGTTCTACAAGTGGCTTCAACATAGTGGTCTCTTGAACAAGTGATTGCTTCCAGTAGATTTTGTTGCTCTTATCCATATAGAACTTGAAGTACATGACCATATCTTATAAAAGACTTACCTGGAGGATGGATCAATTCTACTAAGGAACACGGCTTGCCAAAGCCAGACACCCTAAGAAGAGTAGAGTTGGTCTGATCATTGAGGGCTTGAAATGGCAACCTAGCCTAAGAAATGTGAAGGTTTATTGGCATGGTGAAGTGGACTCCTTGATAATCTTGTGTGAGAATCATTTTCTTTCACACAGCATCACAATAACTATCCGTGCAGTCTCACCAGACAAGGTAGAAAAGATGTGTTGGTCGTTGGATTCTCTACTAGGGAGAACGGTATACACGCTCTTGGCAGGTTCGGGCAAATGCATAGGCATGCCACTGGTGTCAAAACCAGAAAAAGAGAGGGTAAGGGATGATAGTGTGCCTTGATGCCTTGAGTTTCAAGGACTTTGACTACCATGGCACTGCTTATTCGGAAGAGAAGTAGGTACATTTTAGCAGGGGCGATAACTCATACTCTAAGAACTACTTAATAAACTAAAGGAAAACAGGATAAATAAAGCAAGTAAATTAAAAGTATATGCAAGGATAAAGTAAAGATAAGGATAAAGATAAAATGATGTTTGATTGTCAAAAGGTCATTTTTTAAAGTTATATCCCACTATTTATATACAATAATTATAAACGGCCCGATAATCATCCATCTCTAGTATCAACACCTGTCTATGTCCAGTTTTCACTACTCTAATAGTTCTAATGACTATGCTAATCGTCCTCCACTCTCTATGTTCTAATAATCATCTGGTTCTGTATTGTAATATAACCATCCTGCTAGGCCAATAAGAGAATCTCATGGATCACCGTACTTGCTCGGTCTTGAACTCGACATAGCTGGTCTCTGCTAGGCATATGTTTGATAGTTATCCAGTCTGTTCTAGCTAATGCCTTCTTATCCATATTAAGCCATCTCTAAGCGTATTTAGTCTATTTTTCTTGGTGGAATTAGAGGGTATTAAGGACTAGATCTTCTGAGTTACCATCTTAGTCTATCAATTTTAGATATTTGGCTCAAAAACCTCCATCATTATCTTGTCGAGGTTAGGCGATGGTGTTGGATATGCATGAAGTCTGTTGGATACTATCATCAGCTAAGATATTGTGTAAATACAAATAAATATTTACCAGTTAATTCTCTCAAAAATGAAGATTCTGTGCTTATAATTTTAGGCATCAAGTTATAACCGTAGACATACTACTGCATCAGCTTATGGGCCAGTGGCTCAACAAATTTGCCGTTGTAACAGTGGACCGTGATTGGACTTGCTGGGCAGCAACAATTACGTAAGCCAACATCGAGGGAATAAAAAAATAACTACATTTTCGAAGGGTAATTTCGTCAAGAAGACGGGCAATAATCTTGCTCCCAGGCGACAGGGGAAGGAAAGCAAATGATGCCCGCAAGCGATTGCCTCCAAGTTTCCCCCGTAATCCTCCTCCAACGCTACCCCGTAATCCCTATCAATATGGCAATACTGGCCCTCCTTATATAATAAATGATCACACGGCCCTTACTCAGCCAAACATTTTTGCAATGGCTCCGATTTTAAGTTTTCCATATACCCATCGGTTCCTCCGAATGCATCGGAGGCCGCCAGTTTAGCCGCCGTGCCGTGCATCACACGGTCCGTGCTCAGAAACCACCTGTCCTTCCCCGAGGTCCCATGGAATATAAGGGTATTATCATAAATTTAACAAACTTCTCAAAGTACATCGATCTAATCGCATGGAAATATCTACGCGGTGATAGCGACAGCCGTCAGATTTGCTCGAAACTAACATCCAATCCGCACAATTATTCCGTCAGAGGTGAAACATCGAAAACTAAGAATCAAAACGCTACAAATGAACGAAGGAGGTTAACTTTATTTAGGTATCACGGAAGGTAGATACGATGATAGCATAGATATTCTATGCGGGCATCAGAAAGATTACATCGTGCGTGATTTCTCGACGGTCACGTGGCCATCAGCGGCGCCTCAACGAAACGGTAACTACCTTAACCGGGAATCGCCACGTGGCGGTCAATTGAGGCGCCCATCTACTGGTGGCCGCCGGTCACCTCCTGGCTCATTTATAGCGACCTCCCCGGTGGCCGACTTCTAATCTGACTTCGCCGAAGCCATCGGAAGAAATATTGAGGAGGATTCGAAAAAAGGGAAACCCTGAAAAAGAGAACCGAAACAAACCCTAGCTTCCAAGCTTCTTCTTCTCGTGCGAAAAGCAATCGAATCGGATCGTCTCAAAGTGATATCTTTCGGAGGGCTTCGATCTGTTCTTCTCCTGCTGGTTAGTTTAATACAGGATTGGAGGTTTTTGGATTCGTGATGGTGGCGGGAACGGAGGTTCTCCATCAGAGCATTCCGGTGCTGGAGCCGCAGTATAGGTTCGTAGCGAAGGAGATTCGTTGATGTATCTGCAGCGGCGGCCGGCGGCGGCGGCGGCGGCGGCGGTGGCCTCGGCGTCCTCGGCGTCTGAGCTGGTGAGTCTCTGGTGATATACTTCTCTGTTCCTTTGTTGATTTGAATCATTGAGGGGTCTGAATTCCGTAGTTGGTTTGTAATTTTTGGGATCTTCTAATCTCTTGGAATGATGGTACTAACTGAAGCTTTTGTATTGGGTATAACCTAGATTTTGAGATGTTTGACAGGTTGTAATTCGGAGGTCAGTTTTCGCGGAATTCTAGTCTCATCTTAGGGGAATCGTTGAATATTCCCATTACTGAAGTGATATTTTATGCTTTAGTTCTGCAAGATATGATGAATTGGGGTCCTAATTTGACTGCTTTAACAAGAAGGTGAGATAAATAGTCTGGTAAATGAGGGATTTGATTTTTTTGATCTCTTGAGTTAATTGAAAAAAAAATCGTTTTTTGAGTTGTTATGAGGATTTGTCATATGATGAATGAATCGGTGTATAATGATCTCCGATGTCACAATGATTTGTGAATAGATCCAGGGGCACAGATGTATTGAAAGAATCCTGGATTGTGGTCGTTGGAATGATTTCTAAATGTTGGCGCTGAATGGTTTGTAAGATGGGTTTAACGCTGCATCAAGATAGTTGGGATGGGTTTCTTGGCTATGATTTTAAATCTAAAAGTTTATAGTTCTGCGAGAAAAAAACTGGAGTTGGAACAGGATAGTGATTTTGTGTTAATTAACTTCATCTGAGCTGTTTTAGAGTTTGTAGTTTTATCGACGGTTCTATGTCGTGTAACCAGTCTTTTTAAAGCTGTCCTGATGGCATAACAACTGTTAGTATTGCATAGATGCATATCCACTGCTCTTTCATTTCTTTTTATTGAAGTCTTTTTATGTTCTGTTATTGAAGATTGTTTTTCCCGATTTGATCTGGTTCTCTTACTCAAGCCAATTGGTTTGATGCAGCTTAGTGCCGAGATTGAGTCTTTCTACCCTTGGCAAGCTAGTTTGATCCTTGAGATTTTCTTAATGAATAAAATCTTGGTAGTAGCCATTTATTTCGAACTTATCTGCTTTCTTTTCTATCCAGGAGTCAAGAGCCTCAGATGCCATTCCAGATATCCTCCTGGAGCCTGAGCTTTTGGAGTTTGTCCCAACCCTCCGTTCTGGTAGCCTATACAGACATTGGGACGCGAAAGGATATGGGAAGATGAGCACATATGCATCAATGATCTCCCAGCACACCTGCGATCTTTGTTCAGGTGCCCAATACCTAGCGCATTTTATGGGGTAATTTATTCGATCAGACAATTTCTTGATACAATTTATTTAAATTATGCAGTAAGAAAAAGTTGTATTTTAAGAAAATTTTGTTCCTTGCTGATAATTCTGTTCATGTTGGATAGGTGTTTGATGGTCATGGAGGTCCTGATGCAGCAGCTTACATTAGAAGGCATGCAATTAGATTCTTGTTTGAAGAAGCGAGATTTCCACAAGCATTGGAAGTTGATAATGCCTTTTTAGATGAAGTTGAGAGCTCTATCCGGAAATCATTTCTCAATGCTGACCTTGCATTGGCAAATGATTGTACTATAAGCAGTTCTTCTGGTACGACGGCTCTCACAGCATTCGTATTTGGAAGGTATGTGGTCATTAGTAAATTTTTATCTGTGGGTTTTTGTTGTTTGTCACTAAATTTCTTAATATTAGAGGTTTGATGAATATGCTCACATTGCTCAATGCATGAGGCTCTCTCTATTGTGGAGTTTGGGGAGGGTCAAATGTATGCAACCTCACCCTTGCTTACGGAGGGGCTGATTCCGTGTTTGTACTAGTGTCCTTTAGGTCATAATGGAGCAACCTTACCATTATACCAAAGCTCACCATCTATGCTCGTATTGTTAGCTATACTGGATAATATTCATATGTGCAAAATTTCTATGGCCATAACCATAATTATGACAAACAAGGCTTATCCAAAAATTAATGGATGAAGTGAATTAAAATTCTGATTTTATGTTCTCTCTTTGCTATTGCTATCAGGCTTCTGTTGGTAGCCAATATTGGTGATTGCAGAGCAGTCCTTTGTCATAAAGGCGAGGCAGTGGAGATGTCACAAGACCACAGGCCCATCTATGAAGCCGAGCTCCGAAGAATCGAGGCATCTGGGGGCTTTGTTGATGATGGGTACCTAAATGGCGTCCTCTCTGTGACCCGAGCCCTTGGGGACTGGGACATGAAATTTCCCTGTGGCTCCTGCTCGCCCCTCATTGCTGAGCCTGAGTTCAGGCAGACAATACTAACTGAAGAGGATGAATTCGTGATCATGGGTTGTGATGGGATATGGGACGTGATGTCGAGCCAGCATGCTGTCAGCATTGTTCGGAGGGGCCTCAGGAGGCATGACAATCCAGAGCAGTGTGCAAGGGATCTTGTCATGGAGGCACTGCAGCTCAAGGCCATTGACAACCTCACTGTGATTGTAGTCTGTTTTCTTCAGAGCACCAGGAGACTGCTTCACCTTCACATTGCCCGGATAAGCAGCAGCCGGCAAGGTTGAGGTGCTGCAGCCTATCCACAGAGGCTCTATGTAATCTGAGGAACTGGATGGACAATGATGGTGGCAGTTAAAACTTCAAAGACAGAACAGAGTTTATTACTTCATATACTTAGAATTGATAATTATTAGAGCTGTGATCAATTGTTCTGTTCTGGAGGCTGCTTCAGGAGGGTCTGAAAGCACTCAGCATTTTTTTTTTTTTGGGGTGGGGGGGGGGGGGGGGGGGGGGGGGGGGGGGGGGGGGGGGGGGGGGGGGGGGGGGGGGGGGGGGGGGGGGGGGGGGGGGGGGGGGGGGGGGGGGGGGGGGGGGGGGGGGGGGGGGGGGGGGAGGGAGGGGAAAGAAAAAGATGATATTGCAGTATAATTATGTTTGTATTTATCATTATTTGTGCTGATTCTATGTCCAATGAGTATCAAGTTCTGGATTTGAACATTCGGAAATGCTGTCAATATTGTAGTAGGATGTGAACTGTTTTATACCCATGAAGTCCCATTCCATTGATTTGGTGGTTGGTGAGGGAGGAAAAGATCATTATGATTTGTTTTGTATTTTTGGTTTCATGATCTCATTGTGGCGGTTAAAATTAGCTGAAGATTTTAACATCATTAGGATTGTGTACATTAGGAATAATTAATCCAAAACGGTAGCACTTGTAGCATTCATTCTCTATATTAGTTGAAGAAGGTATTTTCACATTAAATTTACAATGTTCCCAACTCTTGTCAATAATTCGCTATGCATTTTTACCGTAGGTATATATAAGTTTGTTCTCCTAGTTCTTAAAAATTAATCCTCATAAGTTTAGATGCATCGATGAAGTTGGTACACCTCTTCCTAGGGCTCTTGATTCAAACTCTGGATGGTGGAGAAATTATTGCCTACATTGCATGCGCCAGCATGGCTGTGCATGCAACCAATCATGGCCATGCACGGCCAATCATAGCCGTTGGTTTCTATGATGGTGTACTGAGATGCGTCCTTAACGAACGGGGCCTACATAAATCGACGGTTATTATTGGCTGAATGCATAGCCACGTGATGCATGCATTGTAGGCAATAAATCCTCCTGATGGTGGCATTACACCATATTTCTCAAAAAATAAAAAAAGAACAGATTCAATTCCATTAAAATACTTAAATCAAGCATTCAGAATCTCTTTATATTGATGCTCATTCTCTAACTGTATACCTTCCTCTCTGACCAAAGTGCCATCCAACCTTGTTTTCAGTTACCAAAGCATTAGAAGCCCACATAAAATTGGAGATGTAGGCACCAGAAGCATCAAGAAAGGCTTTAGCAAAATAAATGCTCTTTGACGTTTGGTTTAGTTTCCCAAGAATTAGGTGGGCTTGAGCTAGACATGAGATGGTTGATTATCTCCATTTTCATGGTAAGCAAATGGAGGGAGTAGGAAATGCTTGATGGTAGTCTTCAGCAACTCAACATAATAACTCAGGTAGTAGTTAGCCAGCCTTCGGCTTGTGTAATCCTTGCATCATTCATTCTACTCTAATTAAACTCCAATCTAACAAACCCACTAGTTATAACTACCGGTCTCATTAATTAGCATCATTAGTTGACTATTCCTTCTTATGAGCAAATCAAGTGGCTTCAAGATTAGAACTCTCTTCGTTGTTAGGAAATCAGTATGGAACCATTTGTCTGGTTGTTTAATGCAAAGCAGGACACTTGTGTGGATGGGAAACATAAAATAATAAGTTTTCTTACAGAAATTGATCAAAAAATAGTAACCAAGATTAGAAACAAGTTGACAAATAGGAAAAGGTAATGCTTATTTTCCCTGGAATTTTGAAAAGTTGTAATATTTATGCGAGTAATAAAGCATGGTACCTAAAATGGAATTTTTAATAATTGAGGGAAATAGGTTTTCCAAGCATCATAATTAGTAATCATTCTTTTTCCAATACATTTTGAATAGGTTTTCCAAATGCTGCTTTATAACTAGTAACCAATCTTTTTGCTATATGTTTTACTAAAATATTGATTAAGCATGGAGTAGAATGATGCAGCCGACTTCCACGCATCACATCTTGAGTATGCAGCACATGGCACATTTAAAGTAGTCAACATAGTATGCCAATTAGCATTGGCTAATGAATAAAACTATAAAAGAAGACAACATGTGTAAGACCCTGGGACTGGGCCCGGTCCATTTGACCAGGCCAGCCCCAAGCTTCCAGCCTCATGTGCGGCTTCCAGCCTCACGTGCGTCGCACGTGAGGAGTGCGGTGAAGGGAGAAGCCAACCCGAAGAAGCCAGGGACCTCTAGTTTTTTAAGGGCTTCTTTCTCCTCTCCTTGAGGCTACCCGAGGTAGAGCTGCCACGCCCGAGTCCCCTTCTAGTTGAGTGTTTTTCTTCCTCGCTTGCCGCTGGAAAAAAGAGAGGGAGAGCCGTTGAAGCCGAGTTATCTTCGGTGCGGGTGGTTCTCCTCCTCCGTTTGCCGCCAGAGAGAAGCCGCCGAATCTTCGCCGGGGCTGAGGTAAGGGTTCCTAACCTTCCTCTCTTCCTCTCGTGATGCTTAGCCATGAGTTGTCATGACTTTGAGCCGGCAATCGCCGGAATTTTGACTCAAAAACAGAGGAGCCCTGTTCGGGCATGTTCTCTCGCCGCTGGCCATATTCGCTGCCCGCCGAGGGTGGTTGGGTTTGCTCCACCACTTCCTACCACCGTCGGGGCTGGCCACCATAGCTGCCCCTGAGTTTGGCCAAGAAGGAAGGGGAGGTACGAGTCCCCTATTTTGGAGAAGAAGAAGAGAGGGGTCTCTCTTCTCCTCTCTCTTCTCTCTCTCCTTCTCTCTCATGCTGAGTCTCCTCCCTCTGTTCATGGTAAATGGTCCCGAACCCGAACTCGAACTCGAGGTGCCAGGCACCTCTGCAGGGTCGACCATGGGAGGATGTTAAAATATATATATTGTGATGAATTTTAAAAGAAGAATATGATTTTTGGATATTAGGTTCTGCGAGGGATTTGTTGGGATCCCACGCACGCCGCAGAAAAATCATGAACGCAACGGAAAGGCATGTGCGAGATCCCGTTCATCACATGAACATATTTTAAAACCGTCGTTCATGTTAGCATCCCTCGCATGCCGCAGAAAATTTCAGAAAAATTCTGCGGGCAGTGGAAGGCATGCGAGAGATCTCGTTCATCGCATGAACGTATTTTTAAAACATCGTTCGTAGATAGATTAGGATTAAATTCTTTTAAACCATTTTAAATCATTAGGAAGATCAGATCTTCACCTTGTGCGAATAGATGATCACCGCAAATCTGATATTCATGGATTTGATGGAGGTTCGATTGAAGCCGCACACGCGTCCGGCCTCTACGAGTATCCACACGAAGCAGAGGATTGATCAAAGCTTCCTTGTCTCCCCGGGGTGCTAGCTCCCTTGCAGAGACAACTTTGATGGATGAAATCCTTTCTCCTTGCAGCAAACAACACCTTGATTGCTCTCTCTAGAGGAAAAAGAATAGGAGAAAGAAGGATCAAAAGGAAGCGCGCTTGCTGCCGGGAGCTAAATCATAGAAATGAGGATCCCTAAAAATCAACAAGATGAGGATCCCTAAAAATTAGCAAGGGTTGATCATCACACGTGCAGATTTCTTAGTAAAAGGAGGAGTTTTTCATGCGCCAAGGCTTCTCTTCAAAAATTCTTCATGCCATCTAATTTTCTTCCTTCACGTGGAGAAGTCCTTCTCTTCATGGACTCTTGACGTCTCCTAATCTCTTGACATTAGAGAGAATCTAGGACTCCTAGGACAACTCGACTTTGACCAAGTCAAAGTCTCCACATCATGCTTTGACCTTCATACCATCTAATTGCCACTTGGCACTCAATTACATGGACCCAATCATCAAACACAAATCAGCAAATTACTAACCCAAAATAAGAACTCAAATAAACCCAAAATAAAAGGATTCAATGTGACCTAATAGACCAAATAAAATAGACTCAATCCAATGTAATTAAATGCGAAAAATCGTGAACCCAATGTGTTTTTGGGCACTCCCAAACAAGGATCCAAACTCGACATATGTCCATCATGACTCGGGCTCGTGCTCCTGCATCAAAGAGTCATTCAATCAATAGGTATGGAGTGTAGGACTTAGATATATATCAAGAATGCTTAGGAATCTATGCAAAATGAGAGGATAAGATAAGGTTCCTAAGTCCTAGATTCATTTGATCAAATAGAAGAAGATGACAATGATGGTGATCCACGATAAGGGCGATAAATAATTGATCTTCTGGTTCCAAACCCTGCTGGAGGAAGATTAGGTGGATGAGATGGATCAGGTTGATGAGCTCGACTAGCTCTCAACTCCCATGCGAAGCGACTGATCGTATAAACAAGAATAGAGGCCGAAGTTAAGAGATTCTGTCAGGTGCCTTGATTCATCTCGAACCTCCTTAAGTATTCCCATCATTTGTTCACAGATCCTTTGAGCACTTGCAGTGAATTCGCTGATATTTCTTCTGACAGATGCATACAAGTATCTAGTCTCCCCCTTAATATCTATAATCTTTTTGTACTAACTGATCACCAAGAATCATATGTCAAAGACATTATTCCTCAACTCTGCAAACGTCTAGGTCAATGAAGATATATAAGGCTCCAATCTTTGATCTATAGAAAGAGTCATGTGGGTGACTCAGGAGCTTGTTGTCCTCCCTGACTAGTAAATCTAGAAGTCATCACTCCAGTTAGAACTTGCTCAATAATGGACTTCATTTGATCCTCATCCATTCTAAAAGTGTGACTTGAGCCGCTCTCTGGATGTGGAGGCTGAAAGTCAAAAGATACCATGAAGTCCCTATCTCTAAGCTCCTCTGCTAAATGCATCTCTATGGGGGCAGGTGGCTCAGTGTGCTCATTAGTGTGGGCTACAGGCTCACTAGGTCCAAGCTCTAAAGGCTCAACATATCTTCCAGCACCACCTCGTCACGCCCAATGATCGTCAATTTTGGAATAACCCATTTGATGTAGGGACTGGTCATTGTAGGTGTCAGTGTGCAACAGTACTCTCGAGATTTTCGTTCAAGCACTACACCCTATTTCCTAAACATTAAGGTCAGGATCATGCTTTAAGGCAGAGCTGCCTTCGATCTACTTGCTACCTCTGTATGCGGCAGAACATAAGTGAGGGAAGATTCAAGGGGCTCACCCTAAGGACATGAAACATCATTAGAATGTCTCTCTTTGTGACAAAGTCAAATCTTTCGATCTTGGGGATGAAGATCATGCTGATCAATGTGGTGAAGAAGTCTCATTATAGAAAGTTGGTTTACATCGACTTCTTTCATTTCATTCACTTCTTTGCTTCCCAAACTAAGTTGCAATCCTATCCGACGTTGTTCAAGATAGTCATTTGAAGGTCCAGTGGTCGGCGTGTACAACATTTTTTCCAAACTTTAAATATCCAACTGAATGTAGGTTCCTTTAATTGTGGACTCCAAGCTTCCACCCCCAAACTTCACATTTTCATAGAACTCTCTTACTAGGTTGGGGTACGTAGGAATGTCTAGAGAGAACATGAACTCCCAACCCATCTACTTTAGCTTGCTTCCAATCGAGAAAGCCTCTCGCTCCAAAAATTTGAAATCTATCTTCCGACCGATAGTTACTACTCTTGTGGAGAGGGGTACCTAAGTTGAAGCAGCTTGATGAGGAGAAGGTGTTGTCTCTTCAGCCTGTTGAGGCGCTCTATCCATTTTGGCTTTGGTTCTTCTCTCCGACGAAACTAGGGTTTTCGTCCCCTTTAACAATTGAGCAATCTACTTCATGGGAGCCATTAAAACCAATCAACCCAAAAGGAAAGAAATTTTGGTCAAGGATGAACTGATTTTTGGAGAAGAAGGGGGTAGAGCAAAGTTGCAAATGAAATGAGGGAGAGATGAAATAAAATAGAATTGGGATCATTCAGATGTAACATCCATCTCCCGACACAGGGGTCGGCTCGAACTCACTTTTAAGTCAGCTTCCGAGTGGTGGGGTCATTCTCTCAATTTTTGAGAGTTTGTTACATACATTTGCTTGCTACATGAATTTCAAATTATTTCAAATAGATGTTAAAAGTGCCTTTCTAAATGGATTTATAGCAGAGAAAGTTTATGTGGAACAACTTCCTAGCTTTGAAAATCATAAATTTCAAAATTATGTCTTCAAATTAAATGAGGCTTTATATGGTCTAAAGCAAGCTTCTAGAGCGTGGTATAAAAGACCAAGCAAATGTCGTATAGAAAATAAATTTTCAAGAGAAAATGTAGATAAAACTGAAGCAGAGCGGAGGTGGAGTTTATGTGGTAGACTTGGACGAAAGGGCTAATCTTTACTCTCTCTTTTTGTTTTTATCAAGTGGCGGTTAGGATTTTGATGGATGGAAAGATGAAGGAAGAAGAAGATGATGATGATGATGAGATTGGGTTCTATGAATGGCAGCCAAGTTTAAAAAATGGCGAATAATTGGACTAGGGCTAGGTTAGGGTATGGTGATGATGGCTGCAAGGAAGTGTAAGGAAGATAACTAGGTCTTGATTGAAAGAGTCTCACATTCGCTCAAGAATACAGGGTTGGCATGAAGAAGGAGAAGGAGTCTCACCTTGAGGATGATAGTGTTATTTTGATGATTAACAAGCAATTCTCTAGAGTATGCTATAAGTTAAAATTGATACTTCATTTATAAGTTCATTGCTCTCAGTACATTTGCTTAAATTGGAAATATATATATGGTCTTGTTCATTTGGATGAAACTAACCTTGAGAATGCAGCAAAGTGTGGATTGAGTCGACCCATAGGTTGATTGGGTCGACCCCGGCACATCGAGGAATCATCTGGCACACTCCTGCAAAAACAGCACAAATGAACAGTGAGTTGGGTCGACCCAAGGTAAGCAAGAGTCGACCCAACCTCCAAAGAACCTCAAAATGCAAAGGAAGAATGCTCTCTGGATTTACTGAGAGGGTCGACCCAAGAAGAAGTTGAGTCGACCCAAGTAAACCTTGAGTCGATCCAAAGAAAGGTTGGGTCGACCCAAGGCAACAGAAGGCTGAATTTCAAGTTTCTGTGTTTTCTGAGAGGGCCGACCCAAGAAATGGTTGAGTCGACCCAAGTGAAGGTTGGGTCGACCCAAGGACAGGTTGAGCCGACCCAAACACGGGCTGAACATAACGGCTAGTTGTGCAGAAATGCTTTTTGGACTCCCAACGGCTATAAACGGCTAGTTTCTTCAATCCAACGGTCAGAAAGGACTATTTGGAGGTTGGAGAAGTATTTAAGAGGGAGTATTCATCAGAGAAAGTAAGCTTTTGGGGAAAATACATCAAGTGCATTCAAGAGAGAACCCTAGCAAGACAAGCTTCATCAAGAGCTTCATTCAAGAATCAAAGAAAGGGATTGAGCAGATTCAAAGAGGCATTAAGAGCTCCTTCCCCCATTGAAGAGTGAAGCTTCCTTGACCAAGAAGAGCAAAGCGACTTCAAAGCGATAATTTCTTTCTAACTCTTCTTGCTGTTCATATTGCTTTATATGCTCATCTAGGAGTTTAAATCTTTTCTTTTCATTTGTTTAAACACTTTGTAAAGGTTCGTTGGTAAGCCCGCAAAACCAACAAAGGTTCGTTGGTAAGCCCGCAAAACCAACAAAGGTTTTTGGTGAACCCGGAAAACCAAAGTTGTATAGGTTCGTTGGTGAGCCCGCAAAACCAACAAGGTTCTTGGTGAGCCCGGAAAACCAAGTGTATAGGTTCGTTGGTGAGCCCGTAAAACCAACAAGGTTTTTGGATTGTCAGCCCGGAAAACAATCCAACTGTAATCCGCGAGATTATAGTGAATTCCCAAGGGGACGCTTGGAGAGTGGACGTAGGTGCTAAGGAGAGCACCGAACCACTATATATTGTTGTGTTTGTGTTGTGCTTGTGTTTCCGTTTATTCTTGCATCATCTTCTATCTTTGCACTAGTTTAAATCATTCTAATAGCTTAAGAAAGCATCCACCGCACTTATTTGAGAAAACGTTTAAAAGTACCGAAAATTAGAAGAAACCAATTCACCCCCCCCTCTTGGCTTGTCACCTTGGGCAACAAGTGGTATCAGAGCGAGGTGCTCTAATAGTACTCATTGATCTCACAATCAAGAGTTAAAGATCATGACAACCCAAGTGGGATGTTCTATGAGTGAGGGACAATTAATTGATAGACCTCCACTATTTGATGGTATAAACTACACATATTGGAAAGCACGCATGCGCATTTTCATTCAAGCACATGACTACGATTTATGGAGTATCATAGTCAATGGGCTACACACAAACACTAATCATGATAAAGAAAGGGCTCAGCAAAATGCAAAAGCCATGAATATTCTATATTGTGCATTGGATGATAGTGAACTTAATAGCATATCTTTTTGCATAACTGCTAAGAAAATATGGAATATGCTTGAAGTTAAATATGAATGCACTAACGTTTCTAGTGAATTTGAAACTAGTTCCGAAGAAGAAGAGCATCAAACTGAAACTGAAAATCTATGCTTTGGAGCACATGAAGATGAGGTATGTACTCGAACACAAAGTGATTTCTCATTCAAAAATCAAGTACATACTGAAGCTCAATCTGATTTTACATTCGATGAACTTCATGATGCTTTTTCTGATTTGTATTTAGAACATAAGAAACTTATTTGTAGGAACAAGAACTTGAAGAATGAAAATCAAATTCTAATAGATGAAAAACTAAAACTAAATAATAAAATTGAAATCTTAATTAAAGAAAATAAAGAACTAAATCAGAGAAATCAACTTCTCACTGAAAGCCATGATAAACTAAAGAAAAACAATGAATTGCTTTCAGAAGATAATGAAAAATTAACTAAAGAAGTTGATAATTTGAAACCTACTGTTGAAAGATTCACTCCCAGCTCTGAAAAACTGAATTTAATGATAGAAAACTCAAGAGCTGTATATGACAAAGCTGGATTGGGATATCAACCTTGGTACACTCAAAAATCTTTCGAGAATATATCTCTTAAATCCTCCACTATTCATCCTAAAACGATTTTTCACAAATCTGGTGAAACTAATAAACAAAAACAGAAAACTGAAAATTCATTATCTATTTTTGCTAAATCTATGTTGTTTAAATTTAGCAAGAGTATGCAGAAGTATATTACTTGTACTCCTAAAACCTGCAAACTAATAGACAAAATGGTAATTAAGAGAATATGGGTTTCAAAAGGAACAATTATAGCTAACCTGCAAGGACCCAAAAGAGCTTGGGTTTCTAAGTTGAAAACATGACCATTGTTAGCAAATGTGTCTAGCTACCTAAGATTCCAATGAAAGATGTTATCTGGACAATGGGTTCTCTAGACACGTGTTAAAGAATAGAACTTAAAATATAATTAAGAAGAGTGACCAAAATGGAAGAAATAATGAAATTAGTAATCCTTGCATCCTCTCATATTGAAATTGTAGCTAGTATTAATCATTTCTGTGATATAGGTGATACTTTTGGTATGAAATGAAAATATATCCAAATCACTCCATCTTCCTATATTATGCTTCAGTTATTGATGGATAATTTGCTTAATCAATACCCTTAGAATAACTCTTTGAATTATCTATATGCTTGATTGAGAGTTCTTATCCATGGCATTATCCTTTATTGATCATAAACATAAGAATGTCTACTTGGTATATTTTTTTTAAATATATGTATTAAGAATACCAAGATTAAAGAGTCTAGTTTTGGCATATAAAATCAACTCATACTAGTATGGACTTAATCTCAAAAGACCTTGTCATTGGTTCACTTAGATTGATTTTTGCAAGGTCAAAGTTTGCTATGTATGTCATCTAGAAGAATAAACTAGAATCATTTCTAAATTTGAAAACATTGTTTCCACCTTTTAGCCGTTGGAAATTCTCCATAAGAACTTATTTGGATCTCTAGGATTGTGAACCTAGGAGATAAGCTCTCTAATTTTGTAATTATGGATGATTTCTCAAAGCTAATATTGGTTTTATTCTTGGCACTTAAATTGAAATATTTTCTGCTTTGGCACAAACTTACAAAAGGTTTCAAATGAAAAAGGTTTGCAAACTGTGAAAATTCATGGCACAGCCTTGAAAACCAATTTGTTGATAAAATGGTATTGAATACAATTGTGCTTGCACCAAGAACACTATTGCATATAGGGGTTATAAAAATTTATATAAAAAAAAAAAAAAATATAGAACCTTTGTTGTGTAAGGACAATGCTTTGTGATAGCAGTTGATTAATACTATCATCACAGCTTGTCATATTATAAGGTTTCTATTAAATCTACTTTTAAAGAAAACCCCATGTGAACTCATGAAAAACAGAGAATTAAATGTTGCCTACCTTCATGTTTTTCAGTTATACATATTATGTTCTCAAGAATGAAATATATGCCAAATCTGATAAAACAAGTATTTCTTTGGATATTACTCTTTAAGCAATGCATATAGAATATTCAATGAAAAGATACTAGTTGTAGAAAGATCAATTTATACTATTCTCATTAAAACTAGATCTTTTATTGAGAATATAGTTTATCACTTTGATTCTATGTAACAATCTGAATTTTGATAGAAACAATTGTTTAAGATAATTTGATTAAAACTCAACTTGTATATCTTATTGATAATTATCTTAAGCAAATAGAATCTAAGCTGAATTAATTCTGAAAATAAAAAAAAAAAGATTTGACCTTGATGAATCCTTCTATTGCCTCACATGCTTGTCCTTGAACCATTTTACTTAATGAAGTTATCTCTTTAGTTCAAGTGACTTGTGCTTGCTTAGACAATCTCTTGAGTAAAGTGACTTAATATTCAATTATTGTCATATCTTATGTTGAGTCATCTAGCTAAGAAATATATTGTATGAATGTTTTGTATCTTGAAGAAACTAATGACTTTCCTTCAAGAAAGAAAGAGATTTTATTAATGATACAGGATTTATGAGCAAGAAATTTCAACTTGAAGGACACCTCGATGAAAGATACAATAAACATTCCCTTGCAAATAAAAAAAAAAGGAGAGATTTTCTTCAGCCAAGGGTGTAAAGAATCTAAAAGGTATTTGGCTTGAAGAATGCTAAATGCACTGGTAATCTAAACTCTTCTCTTGTAAGTTAGTTGAGCAAAATCAATAGTTTGAAATTATATGGTAGCATGATTAAACCTTTAATTGCTGATCATCTTGATATCATGCTTCATTCTCATGCTAGTGATGATTGTTTCATGGTGTGATTAAATTGAAGTTTACTTTTTCCTATATAATGCATAACCATGAAATACACAAGTTTATGCCTCAAATCTCTAATTCAAAATAACTTGTGATAAGCTATGAATCATTGGGCATAATGAAAATGCTGTTTGCATGATATTCATTCATATGCAGCATATAAGATTATTTCTTTATTCTGCTCTTTCATGTAAATTACTTGAGAATAACGAAAAGAGAGAGAGAGATAAAGAAAAGAAAATGGATATTATTCAAGAGAAGTAAAATCTAAGTAAAGGCAAATACTTCAATCTTAAGGAAAAGCAAAACAAGCATAATACATTCGGCACATTTGTGAGACTAGTGAAAGAGATAAAATCCGTAATTAATTACACTCAAACAGAGAGAGCTTGAAATGAACATTTTAACATTTCTACATTGCTCATTATAGGGATGGTGCCAATGGGGAGGCTAGTGGTAGTACCCGGCACTATTTGACCCAACTATTCGGTGTAGGGCATATTAGGGACGGCACAAGAGGGAGGCTAGTGGTAGTACCTCGTGCCCCTTCCAACTCCACCGGATAGGGAGCAAATAGAATATAGAGCATAGAAAAGTAAAACCGAAAAATAAATGAAGATAATCAAAATGTTCATTGAATGGTTAAAGAAAGAAATTAAAAATTTGGGGAATGAATGATAAATAAATGAAAATATATAAGAAGGTTGTGAAAAATCAAATGAAGTTTCAATCACTTGAAAAACACACCTTAAGAATAAAATCAGTGCTAAATTGTATTTAAATAAAGAAAATTTTATTTGAAAAGAATTGATTTTGATCCATGACATGCTTGTTATGTTTTGCATACTTTGAATTATATGTTTTCAATATTCAGTTTGAAGCGCTCCATGCTTGAATAAAATTTGATTGAAACATGTTATTACCAACAACAACATCATTTTATGAATATATTTTGAAAAATAAAAGAAAAGAATAATTTGAATTTGCAAATTAGGCAAAATGAATTGACTCTGATTTATCTTTTATCTTGCCTAACATTAATACATAATGTCCTCCAATTTGTACCAAAATTCAATATGAATTACAAAGATTCTGGACGTGCTCTAATATCTTTGAAATATGTATTTTCAATCTTATTAATTTAAGATGAGCTACAACGTAGAAGATGCATATCTCAAATTATAATCTTGAAAGCTTCTTTGAAAATTTTTATGAAATTCAGAATCTGATTTTGTAATGAAGGATTAAATTTAATTTAAAATATTTCTACTGTCGTATTTTTGTAACTTTCATTATATGCGTCAATGATTGCATCATTTTGGGGAATAACTCAATATGATTTCTAGATGAAAACTACGGTTTAAGAAAAATAGAATTACTTTGGATACCTTGATTGCTTGCCCCGATACGCATCTGAAACATATCATTTCTTATCTTTAAAGTGTACTAATATTGGTCTGAATGATGTGTCTTTCGATGATCTTGATTGCAAACAAATATTTTTTAAATATATGATTTTATTTTGATATTGAAAAGATTTGTTGTGCTTCATATATACATTGCTGAAAAACTTTGATTAAGAAATTGAGTTCTACAAATATATATACTTCAATGATCATCTATATGTTTTTCCTCTCCTACATTACTAGAGACTTCCCTCAAAAATATATGTATATATATATTATTAAAAGAGTGAATGATCTTAAGTCTAGAAATATTTCAGCTCACTCAAATGATTTTTAAAAGAAAGAAAATGTAAATGCCTTTGAAAGAATTTGAGCTTCAAATGAATCATTTTCTGATTAATATTTCAGTACATTTTCTCAAAGATTAAGAGGAAGCGTAACTTGTTCTTAAAGATTAAAAAGAGTGATTGCTATAAATTTTGAAAAATTCTAAATCACTCTACATTCTTGATATTATAGAAGAACAAAAAAAAAAAAAAAAGGTTTGAAAGAAAATGCATCTTTTGAGGGGGGAGCTTTAAATACTCAATCTCTTTATTGAAAATTATCTTCAAACTCTAAACTCTCAAATGGAATGATTAATTAAAGGGAAGAAAGAAAATATCAGAGTGAGAGATCATATAGAACTTAATCGTATAAATTCGCATCTAAAGATGAGACAAAGAATACGAAATGTAAAGTGGTACTAAACTTTGCGCTTCATTGAATATCTTTTGAAAGTTGGATTTCCATCTGTATTCATCGGTAAATCATTTATTTCTGAAAATTTAATTGAAAAGGATTCCATCTGTCTTAGTTTCGAAAATTTATCTTGGAATCTACTTATGAGTTCTTATTGGCTTGCACTTTAGTGTTTCAATCCTGAGCCAATTCATTTTAATTGATTTTGATGCTATGATCTTTAAAGAAGTAAAAGAAAGTCTTTAAGAGAGCTCTAAAAGAACATTCAAAGCCCTGAATTTTATGTATCCTACATTGCATAAATTCATGTTTTGGTATCTATGCCCCAATACTTTTATATCATGAAAGAACTTTAAAGTCATTAAGAATTAAGGATTCAACATAATCTTATGTTTTTCAAGTATATAAGGTTTGATCTTATTTGATCTTATACTATACTCTGAAAATTAATTAGATTGCTCTCATTTTGCTATATACTTAATATATTAAAAAAAAAAAATGTTGGATTTTCATCCGTGCCTTTCTTTGAATATTATTCTTAATACTCCTTGAAATAACTTGAAAAAGATTCCATCTACACTTGATTTCAAAACTATCTTTGGAATCTACATTTAGAGATCACTTCTGGCTTATATCCTAAATATCTCATTCCTAAAGCCAAACACATAGAAATAAGATATGATTTTATTAGGGATCATGTGCAAAATGGAAACATATGTATTGAGCATATATGTACTGAAAAACAATTAGCTCACATATTCACAAAACCCTTGAGTGAAGATAGAGTCTGCACGCTAAGGAGGAAATTAGGCATATGTGATCCTTTTTATTGAAGAGATATAAAAGGGAGCAAGCAATCTCATGATACATTCCTCCCATTTCTAAAAACCCATGAAACATGAGTCAAACTTGTTATCTATAGATTCCTTACTCATGTATCATTGTTCCAGAAAGAATTTATAAGGATTGGAAGCAAGGAAAATTTTTAGAAGCAAAAAGGAAGAAAAAAAAAAAAAAAAATTTCTGCACTTGGGTCAACCCAACCCAGAATAGGGTCGACCCAACGTTGAGTCGACCCAAGAAATTTCTTGAGTCGACCCAACGTCGGGACCTCACTGTTAAAAGGGGGACCCGTGAGCTATCTAGGGCACTGTTTACCCTTTGTCCTCTTCCGAAAACCCTATTTCCCACTCTCAATTAGAGTCTCCCTAGGCTGATTTTAGCATCTATATTTAGAGCCTAAGCTAGAAATCTAGTTCTCGTATGTATCTTGCCTTTTCTCATATGTATCTTGCTTTTTCTCTTATGAATCTTGTCTTTCCCTTATATCTTTAAATCTTGATTGTGGAACATTGTACTTTCATCATTTTGAGCATTAATATATGAAAATGTTCCTATTTTGATCAATGAAGTCTGAAGTTTGTTCTTTATTGCATCTTTTCCCATATATATGTTTTTGATGATAACAAAAAGGGGGAGAAGAGAAGGAAAGAGTATATAAAGGAGAAGAGAAGGAAAGAGTATATAAAAGAGAAGAGAAGGAAAGAGTATATAAAGGAGAAGAGGAAAGAGTATATAAAGGAGAAGAGAAGGAAAGAGTATATAAAGAGAAGAGAAGGAAAGAGTATATAAAGGGAGAAGAAAAGAGTATATAAAGGGGGAGACGAAAAGATAGAGTATTCACTCTAAGAAAAGAAAGAGTATTTCATTTGAGACGAAAGAGTATTACTTTTGTGAGAAAGAGTGAGTAAAGAAGTTATGAAAAGAAAAGAGAAATAAATGGGCAAACAAATTGAAAATCATATAAGAAAGGTTACATATCTAAGGGGGAGCAATTGTAACAATGAAAATCATCAAATCAAAAATTTCTATCATAATTCAGAATTTGGCACATATAAATCAGAATTTGGCACGCTCCTTTCTCACCCCGATACATAAGCTGAAACTCTTATTTTATCTCAAATTTTGAAGTTTCATTGCTAATGAATTATAAATGAAAGGGGGAGCCATTCAAAAAATCAAATTGGCAAATTTTGAATAATATAGGGGGAGATTTCACTTATATATATAGCTGAAATTCTGAAATTCAATCCCTTTTATAAACTGATTTTAAAGACAAGTATCAATAGGCTTATACTCTTTATTTTGTAATCATCAAAAAAGGGGGAGATTGAGGATGATAGTGTTATTTTGATGATTAACAAGCAATTCTCTAGAGTATGCTATAAGTTAAAATTGATACTTCATTTATAAGTTCATTGCTCTCAGTACATTTGCTTAATTGGAAATATATATATGGTCTTGTTCATTTGGATGAAACTAACCTTGAGAATGCAACAAAGTGTGGATTGAGTCGACCCATAGGTTGATTGGGTCGACCCCGGCACATCGAGGAATCATCTGGCACACTCCTGCAAAAACAGCACAAATGAACAGTGAGTTGGGTCGACCCAAGGTAAGCAAGAGTCGACCCAACCTCCAAAGAACCTCAAAATGCAAAGGAAGAATGCTCTCTGGATTTACTGAGAGGGTCGACCCAAGAAGAAGTTGAGTCGACCCAAGTAAACCTTGAGTCGACCCAAAGAAAGGTTGGGTCGACCCAAGGCAACAGAAGGCTGAATTTCAAGTTTCTGTGTTTTCTGAGAGGGTCGACCCAAGGAATGTTTGAGTCGACCCAAGTGAAGGTTGGGTCGACCCAAGGACAGGTTGAGCCGACCCAAACACGGGCTGAACATAACGGCTAGTTGTGCAGAAATGCTTTTTGGACTCCCAACGGCTATAAACGGCTAGTTTCTTCAATCCAACGGTCAGAAAGGACTATTTGGAGGTTGGAGAAGTATTTAAGAGGGAGTATTCATCAGAGGAAGTAAGCTTTTGGGGAAAATACATCAAGTGCATTCAAGAGAGAACCCTAGCAAGACAAGCTTCATCAAGAGCTTCATTCAAGAATCAAAGAAAGGGATTGAGCAGATTCAAAGAGCATTAAGAGCTCCTTCCCCCATTGAAGAGTGAAGCTTCCTTGACCAAGAAGAGCAAAGCGACTTCAAAGCGATAATTTCTTTCTAACTCTTCTTGTTGTTCATATTGCTTTATATGCTCATCTAGGAGTTTAAATCTTTTCTTTTCATTTGTTTAAACACTTTGTAAAGGTTCGTTGGTAAGCCCGCAAAACCAACAAAGGTTCGTTGGTAAGCCCGCAAAACCAACAAAGGTTTTTGGTGAACCCGGAAAACCAAAGTTGTATAGGTTCGTTGGTGAGCCCGCAAAAACGAACAAGGTTCTTGGTGAGCCCGGAAAACCAAGTGTATAGGTTCGTTGGTGAGCCCGTAAAACCAACAAGGTTTTTGGATTGTGAGCCCGAAAAACAATCCAACTGTAATCCGCGAGATTATAGTGAATTCCCAAGGGGACGCTTGGGGAGTGGACGTAGGTGCTAAGGAGAGCACCGAACCACTATATATTGTTGTGTTTGTGTTGTGCTTGTGTTTCCGTTTATTCTTGCATCATCTTCTATCTTTGCACTAGTTTAAATCATTCTAATAGCTTAAGAAAGCATCCACCGCACTTATTTGAGAAAACGTTTAAAAGTACCGAAAATTAGAAGAAACCAATTCACCCCCCCCCCCTCTTGGCTTGTCACCTTGGGCAACACACCTTTCCAGTTTCTACCGATGAAGAACCTCAGCGTCTCACCAAAGATTTTCAAGGCGTCTCACCTAGGAAGAAAGAACCTTTGAAGTCTCACCAAAGAAGAAAGAAGAAGCCTCATGCCTCTCAATCTCAAGAGCAATTGAAAACCAAAATTAATTCTCTAATTTTTTTCTTCAACCTCCTCTTTATATAGAGTAAGAGGTTGGAAAAATAAAGACTCTTACAACCAGAATTTTAGGTCTCTAACTAAATATGGACTCTTTTAAATCAAAATCAATCATTTGTCAAAATGTCCTGTCAAAATTAACTAACAAAATCAATTGATGAAATCAGTTGACGAAATCAACTAAAACCAACTAAGACTCTCAAATAACTAGGACTCCTCATGGTGCATGGAAGAGAGTCCAAATCAACTAAGACTCCTCCCCAAATGCCACATAGACTAAATAGACAACTCTTAATCACTCAAGAACTCCTCGATGCCATGGACTCAATGTGATTTCATGGCATTGGGACCCAAACTCCAATTAACTCTAACCAAACTAAAGGACTCAATCCAGCAAATACAATTCAACAATTATAAATCCAAAATAAGAACTCAAATAAATCCAAAATAAAAGGAATCAAGGTGACCTAATAGACCAAATCAAAATAGACTCAATCGAACGTAATTAAATGCTGGAAATCATGAAGCCAATGTGATTTCAAGCACTCCCAAATAAGGATCCAAACTCGACGCACATCTAGAATGACTCGAGCTCTTGCTCCTGCATCAATTTTTTCCGGCTGAGAAGAACTTGACTCCGTCGAGTTGGGGCTGAAAAGCTCATGCAAATCAAGCGATCGAGGAGGAGGACCATAGGCGGTCGATAAGTGAAACAAAGCTGCATGAAAAGATTTGTGTGTGCTGATCCACTGCGCACCCCTGATATGGGTGCATGCGCATGGCTGGTGCACGCGAGGTTTGATGTGGGCTGCCAAATGAAGGGCATGCTGATATAGGCTAATGTGTGCCATAATCCGTTGATCGGCTTGATCTGAATTTATGAATTCTAGGAAGGAATCTTGAAAATCAGCAAACGAATACCATTTTAGACTTACATAAAACTCCTCCGATCGAAAAATCTAAAGATCTTGTTGAAGGTGCTGCTTGTGCTCCTCTTGGATTTGACTAAATATCAGATTGTTCACCTCAAAATCTGATGGCATCTCTGAAAGGAACCCTTGCGGGCTGCATGCATTTATTTCAAAAAATGTATAGCGGAAGCATTTAAAAATTAAACTATTTAATTTTTATGCATGCTAGAGATCAGATCTCTACAACAAAAATAAGAACCATAATTTAAATGTTTATGTAAAAGAATGAAACAATGATTGTATGTCTAACATAGAATTCTAAAATTTCAGCAACCATGAAATTTCAGCAACCATGTTTAAGATCTAATCTTAACTTTAATGAGATTAAATCTATACCTAATTTTTTGGAGGTCTTGGATGACTTCTTGATCATATTTTGGCAGCCGCACACGTGTCCGGCCTCTATAGATTGTCCACGGAAAGCCCTAGGTAGATCGTCTTCCGCGGGAGTGCTAGCTCGCGCAGGAACGTTACAATGGTTGAAGTTTTCTTCTTCTAAACACTCAACCTTTGATTGTTATTCAAGAAGATGGAGGATGGACGTGAGGAAGAAGGATAAGAAGGGATGGAGGCCCTCAGAGAATTTTTTCAGAATTTTTTGAAACCTCTAAATATTTTATATTTTGAACCCTAGGCGTGGGGGTCTTTATAGCCAAAAGATCCTCCCACGCCTCACACCTAATTTAGCCTATTAATTTGGCTGATAAAAATCCCCAAAAAAATTATGGTGATTTGGCAGCTAAGAGGAGATAAACATATCCAAATTTTGTGCATTTTGAATTCCTAAAATATAGTAATTCATGCATCCAAAGTTCAGCCGCCAGACCATCCTATTTCATGCACCATGGCAATCCCTACAAATTAGGAAATTCATATAAATCTTTTTAGGAAGATTTGAACACCATTTTTACAGAAAATATATAGCCCCACGCCTCCTCTGTTCTCATGCCAATTTTTGGCCAAAAATAAGGAGGATAGGTGTGAAAAATCTTAGGAATAAATCAAAGTGTCATTCTTCTTCAAGAAGGATAAGGATGGGTTCCTAAAATTTAGGGATTCTTCTTTCTTATCCAATTCTGATTATTTGGACTCATAATCCTCATCAAATAAGGTCTTCTAATTGATTTGGAATCAAGCCCAATCCAATTGGGGTCTAGTCCCATCAATTGGGTCAAGCTCAATCTACTTGGGTTGAATCCAATCCAATTAGGTCAAACCCTGATGCAACCCAAATTGAATCCTATTTCAATTTGGCTCAACCTAAGACCAATTACTCAATCAAATTGAGTTCATTAGCAATCTAATTGCTAATTAATCCTTCAATAATTCAATACTTATTTTAATGCAACTTTTGCTTAGGATAATTTGTTAGTCGAATTGACCGAATTACCCCTAAATGATTCTTAATCATCAATCAACCATTTGATCAATCTAGAAACTTCTATGCGTGTGATCCCATAGATTCGAACCTAAGCTAGTAGCACAAGAACAATTTCTTGTACTAATCGAAATGACCATCTAGCAATAGTACCCGACGTCCGGATAGGCCAAATGATTGCCAAAGCAACATTCAAGAACCCTTGGACTATGGTTACCGTATAATTCATCCCTATGACTCCAAATGCTTAGGATGACTTCAGAGTTTACTGTCAACTCTTTAATCAGTTCATCCATAATGTGTTTCAACTTTACAAATCCTGTGACTCTTCACAAGGATTACCCTGGCCAAGATTTTGCTAAATTGAACACAAGGGCATTATCTCCTGTCACTAGAAGGGATCAATTCCATCTTAACTCACACACCGACTTCGCAAGTACTTGACTGCACCCAATAACTTCCATCACTGAATTAGAAACTCAGATAGTCCGGTACCAAAGTACAGTTAGTTGCTTGCTGGTCACCGTGGTGATCTCAGGTCGGAGGGACACATATACCCATATCCACTCGAAACAATCTCTTGACAGTAGAATGTTTTGGAATTGGTCACGTTCAGTGAAATGTGCTCCTACACTTCACCTGTGATATATCAGTATCTCCACACTCCTTGGTTAAGAGGACAACCAACGTATATGTCACACAACGACCTAATCTCAATAATGTTGGCTTCCTAGTAACAGCATATCATTTGATCGCGAACAATTTTAAGAACTTGAAGAGAAATCTTCTTTTATCATAAAATAAGTCCTAAGGACTTTATCATGTAAGAGTTCATTTGAAGATGTACAATGAAATGATGAATAATGCCAAATAACACTTTATTAATTTGTCAATTCATTTACAAAATTCAATCATCAACATACTGACGATTGACTCTTAGGATACAATTTCCAACAACTCCCACTTAGCCTAAAGCCAATCAGCACGGTATCTAATACCCATCTTCGACTTGTATTCGTTGAACTCTTTGATACCGATGACTTTGGTAAATTGATCAGACAGATTTTCTTTTATATCAATTTTCTATAGATCAATGTCACCTCGTTCTATAATCTCCCAAATCAGGTGATAGAGTCGCAGGAATATGCTTGGTCCGCTGATGTGCTTTAGGTTCCTTTGCCTGAACTATGGCTTCGGTGTTATCACAAAATATAGGAACTGGACCATCAATGGAGGGTGCCACTCCAAGTTCGGTGATGAACTTGCGTAACCATACGGCTTCCTTGGCTACATCAGATGCTGCGATGTATTCTGCTTCGCATGTAGAATCCACCATTGTGTGCTACTTGGAACTCTTCCAGTAGATAGCACTACCCTTAAGAGTAAAGATATAACCCAACACACTCTTGCTATCATCTCGATCTGACTGAAAACTGGAATCAATATATCCTTCAAGTTTCAAGTCAGAATCACCATAGACAAGCCACTGGTCCTTAGTATTTCTCAAATACTTAAGGATGGTTTTTACAACCTTCCAGTGGTTGCTTTCTGGATCAGACTGGTATCTACTCACTACTCAAGTCAGAAAGCAAGCCAAGTCAGGACAGGTTGCATGTTTCTACTACCACCTTGCATGTTTCTACCACCACCTTTGCACACCTTTGAAGCACCACCTCGGGCATCCACATCAACATTAGCTGGCCACCTCATCACCACTCCAACCAATGGAAGCATGCCAACCAGGATGAAGTCAAGCATAAGGAGCCGACCACATCATCTCATCAAAAGAACCAGTGCAACGTCATGCCACTTCATTAGAAGAACCAATTACTATGCAACATGCTATGTGACACCTATTGGGACGCCACCTCAACACCACATCAGCAATCATCTCAACTAGACGCCACCTCAACACCACATCAGCAATCATCTCAACCAAGGGGATAATGCGAAATAGAAGAGTCAAAATCAAAAGAACCAATCACCATGCCACATCATATAAGTTGACACATCACCCAAATTCAAAGTTCAAGAGGTCGGCCACAATTTAAATGCAAGAAAATTCTAAATGGGAGCCAACAACTTTTCAAATCCTCCACTTAAAGCCGGCCAACTTTCTTTCCTTTTCTTTAGCAACCGAGCCTTCAAATGTGGAGCGCCATTCATTATGTATTTAAATTTCAAATCATGAAGAAAAGTCTATAAATACCTCCTCATGACATCTTGTAATTTCAGTTGATGAATGAATAAAAAAAAAGAGCTTCTTTCTTCCTTAGCAATCTTGCTTTGTCACCTTGAGAGAAGGTTGGGCATGAGGCCCTTGTTCCAAGTTGGGCGTGAGGCCCTAAAGCCACTTTCACATCCACCGCAACCTTATCTCCTCTCGCCTCCCTTTTCTTTTGTGATTCCATTCCTCTCTCACGCCAAACCTCTAATCCCTGTTTCTTTGCAGGTCCTTAAAGTACTCCATGTCATTGGGTCTATTATCCTTCCAAACCAATAGCAAGGGGCCCTGTTGCAACGGAAGATGAAGCTTGGTTATCCAATCATCAACCCTCGAGAGTGAGATCAAGAATCCTCCTCCAGAAAGAATTCCAGAAGTTCAATGTTTGGTAAGCCACAACTCTAGGTTTGAATTTATTAAAGAAAGCGTCCTAATCTAGTGGTTTCTCAACCACAACTGTCCATTACTCTAATCCTAAATGAATTAGTATATGCGGGTAAACTAGTCCTGAAATTACTATGCTCATGATAATGCTTTCTTAGCTCATATGTGACTGAATTTTCTGTTGCAATTAGGACTAGTTAATCACATAACTTACTGATAACCCTTATGTTTAAATCCCTCGCATTCATCCCGTATCATTTTTGGTATCAGAGTAGGCTAATTAGGACACACACATTATTATGCTAAAATTCTGCACTTGCTGAAATTTCTGCCCTTTGCGGAAATCCATTGATGCTAAAATCCTAGTTTGCATGCCTTATTAAGTTTATGAATTAAATCTGAATATTTGAATTTTAATTCGAATTTTAGTATTAAAGTTGAGATCTGATCTCCACAAATTTTAGGATTGAAGTTAACAATTTCAAAGTTAAATTTGGAAAAACTAAATTTGGCTCCAAATATGAAATTTCCAATTTGACTTGTGAATCCGAATTTCAAAACATGAAATTTTGAAACATCAGATCTGAAATCCAAATTTGAAATTCAAAATTCGAAATTAAAAGTGGGGACTTAAATTGAAAAAAAAAATCTGAGATTCCAAATTTAAATTTGAAATTTAAACTTGAAATTTGAAATTTGAAATTCAAAAGCTAAAAACTAAAATTCAAATCTGAAATTCAAAATTCAAAAGTTTAAATTCGAAATTTGAAATTTGAAATTTTAAATCTCAACTTGTGTGGACATTTAAAATAGTTGCATCCATCATAAATCATATTAAGGGTACTCTATTACAACATAAAGGAAGGATTTCATCACCTTTCCTTAGCCCAAAACAACCACCTCATAAATCTAGAACCCCAAGCCTAATTTAAAACTCAACTAGCCAACTTAACTTAGAAACTACAACGAGTCTTTAGGCTAATTGAATTTGGCTAATTCCTTGCTGTCTAGAAAAGTTCCGATCAGGGTCGTGGCTATCATCTTATCTGCCCAGCCCCGTTAAGCGGTTGGTGTCAGCTAAGTATGGTTAATGGCAGTTACACGAACTCTTGGTCCAACTGGCCTGGGCAAGTGATGAACCAATTTGATTAGATAAGTCTTTGATTTAGATTTAGCAAACCCTAGCATAGGTTAGTCATTTTGTTTTGTCTTAAGCCTTGTATGACAACTAGATTAGGAACATCCTACAACCCATCACATACACAACCCATTGAAGCCATGGACCCCAATCTTGAGACCATCCTAAGGACTATGATTGAGCAGTTCAAGCAATTGAACAATAGGTTTTGATCAAGTTGAGGAGAGGCTAGGAACCCTAGAGGAAAATCAACAGACCCACGTGGGACCTTGAACTACCTGAATTGACACCCCAACCCCATCGCCACCTTTTCACTCCTGAACATAATCAGCGATGACCACATCAGGATCATGTAGACCAGGATGAACGAGCCCTTAGGAGTATCAGGACTTGGATGGCACCCTCCTTCGAAGGAAGTCTAGACCCTAAGTATACATTGATTGGGAAAATGACATGGATCAATATTTTGAGTGGTATGAAATATCGGAAGAAAGAAAATTCAAATTTGCCAAGCTTAGGTTGACACGGACATGCAAGATTATACTAGAAAAATATTGAGAGGATCACTAGGCAAAGAGAAGAAGTACCTATCAATACATGGAGATAGATGAAAATTAAACTAAGAGAGAAATACGTCCCATTATCCTACGAACAGAGGGTAAATTGGCCAAATATTTTTCAATCATAATGGAAATTAAACTAAGAGAGAAATACGTCCCATTATCAGATATAGTGTTCCTTCAATCATAATGGATAGAAAATTGTAGTTCATCCTACCCCACCTAAGGACAACGTTAAGAGGGGAGCTAGTAGTAGTCTGAAGGAAAAAATAACCTGGATTGAACCTAATCAATGCTAAGGAATTAGAGCAAGAGATCAATGAAGGTTCACCCATTTGGATGTTGACTGTTAAGGAGACCCAGGACCGAACCCCAGTAGCACACCCTCAAGAAGTGGTTGAAATCTTAGAGGAGTTCAAAGATGTATTTCCTAAAGATCTTCCTGACAACTTACCACCTTTAAGGGACATTCAGCATGCCATAGACCTAGTTCCAGGAGCCACCTTGCCCAATCTACCCCATTATAGGATGAATCCTTCAGAGCACCAAGAGTTGCAAAAGCAAGTTACTTAGGAAAGGGTTCATTAGGGAGAGTTTAAGTCCTTGGGCAGTACCTGCCCTTCTGACCCCTAAGAAAGATGGCACTTGGAGAATGTGTGTAGATAGTCATGCCATCAATAAGATTACCGTCAAATACCATTTTCCTATTTTCCGTCTAGACGATATGTTAGATATGATGGCCGGAGCCACGGTATTCTCCAAAATCGATCTTAAGAGTGGCTATCATCATGTAAGAATTTGGCCGGGGGATGAATGGAAAACCGCCTTTAAGACTAAGGACGGTTTATTTGAATGGGGTAGTGATGCCTTTCGGTTTATCCAACGCACCTAGTACCTTTATGAGGATCATGACCCAAGTTTTAAGGACATTCATTGGAAAGTTTGTAGTGGTCTATTTCGATGACATTCTCATATATAGCAAAACAAAAGATGACCACTTGGATCATCTTAGACAAGTTTGTCAATCACTTAGACAAGATAGCCTCTATGCTAATCAAAAGAAATGTGAATTCATGACACATAGGACTATCTTTTTAGAATTTGTCGTGACCACTGAAGGAGTATCTGCCGATCCCGAAAAAGTTAAATCCATAATTGAGTGGTCAGTACCCAAAAACATTCATGACGTTCGTAGCTTTCATGGTCTAGCCACATTCTACAGGAGATTCATTAGAGGATTCAGCACAATTGTCGCCCCCATTACTGATTGCCTTAAAAGAGGAAATTTTGAGTGGACCAAGGCAGCTGAAAAAGCCTTTAGAGAGATTAAGGACAAGATGACACAAGCACCTATATTGAGATTATCCGACTTTTCCAAAGTTTTCGAGGTTGCCTGTGACGCATTAGGAGTCGGGATTGGAGGCGTTCTAAGTCAGGAAAACCACCCAGTAGCCTTCTTTAGTGAGAAATTAAACGACGCCAAGCTAAGATATTCTACCTACGATAGAGAGTTGTATGCAGTGGTCCAAGCCCTAAGGTACTGGAGACACTACCTTCTGCCACTAGAGTTTGTCCTATACTCCGATCATGAAGCCCTACGTTTCCTCAACTCTCAGAAAAAGTTGAACCCTAGACATACGAAATGGGTAGAGTACATCCAGGCCTATATCTTCATCCTGAAACATAAGGCTGGAAAAGAAAACTATGTTGCCGACGCCCTTAGTAGACGATCTATGCTCCTCACTTCTGTTAGTACCAAAGTCATAAGTTTTGAAAGGCTTAAGGAGGAGTATGAACATTGCCCCGACTTTAAGAAAATCTACCAATCAATCCGTCAAGGACCCTCGAGCCAATTCCACGATTTTACCATTCACGACGGATTCCTCTTCAAAGAAAATAAGTTGTGCATTCCCCGCACCTCCATCCGAGACTTTCTAGTTTGGAAAATCCACGCCGGAGGCCTAGCTAGTCACTTTGGTAGGAACAAAACCATCTTAGAAGTCGAAGACCAGTTCTTTTGGCTAGGTCTAAAGAAAAATGTTGCCTAAATAGTAGCCCGATGTCGAACCTGCACCACAGCAAAGCAACAACGACAAAACACCGGTCTATACACTCCCCTACCAGTCCCGAATGCCCTTGGCAAGATATTAGCATGGACTTTGTGTTAGGATTACCCAAAATCCTGAGAAAACATGATTCAGTATATGTCGTGGTAGACCGATTCTCCAAAATGGCACACTTCATACCTTGTTCCCAGACTTATGATGCCTCAAAAATAGCTAAACTTTTTCTAAATGAAGTGGTTAGGCTACATGGTTTACCCAAGACCATCGTATCAGATAGAGATGTTAAGTTCACTAGCTATTTCTGGAAGACCCTTTGGCATATGCTAGGAACCAAACTCAAATTCTCCACTGCCTACCACCCTCAAACTGATGGTCAGACCGAAGTCGTTAATCAGAGTCTAGGAAACTTATTGAGATGCCTTGTCGGTGACAACCTAGAAAACTGGGATCTTCTATTATCACGCGCTGAATTCGCTTATAACAGCTCAGTTAATAGATCCACAGGAAAGAGTCCTTTTGAGATTGTCCATGGATATAAACCTAGGAAACCTGTAGATCTTATTCCATTACAATCACATGCACGAGTCCCAGAGACAGCAGAATCATATGCACAACATGTCAGGGATTTACATAAGGAAATGATGACCCAAAGATTGATTTAAAGATTAATTTTGATGATCATAAAACCTTGAAGTATAATTACTAATGCTTGTGTTGCAAGAAGAAAGATAATTTGTTTTGCAAGGAACATAGCAAGTTGGGAAAAATACAAGAAGGCCTCAAAAGCTCTCAAGAAAAGTTGGAAGAAAGCTACACTTCATTGGCCCAAGTTTCAAGTTCAAAGGATTCAAGTTGGAGGAGCAAATTCAAAGAAAGATTCAAAAGAATAGTCCTCGAGTCGACTCCTGGAAGTTCAGAGTCGACTCTGGCACCCTGGAGTTTCAAGAAACAGTGCTCGAGTCGACTCCGGGATTCTGCGAGTCGACTCTGTTGCCCAAGGTGACAACCCAAGAGGGGGGGGGGTGAATTGGGTCTTTTAAAAACTTTTAAACTACTTCTAATCTTTTAGATTAATTATGCTAAGTTGTATGGATGCTTAGTGAAGCTTAACCTTAGCAAGAGTATGACTCTAATCTAATCAACTATTAAGCAGCGTGTTCAATAAAAGATTAGTCTAGTTTTGCCCTAGTATGCTATTCAATTTAATGATTGAGTAAATTGATTATGCTTGCAACTAAAGAATGCACGAAGAAGAGTTAAGCAAGCTTAATATCTATGTAAGTGAGTGAGGAAGTCAGTCAACAAAGAGCATCACAAACACAACAAAAATATAGTGGTTCGGTGCATCCCAGCACCTACATCCACTCCCCAAGACCTCTTGGGAATTTCACTATAATCCTACAGATTACAGCCGGTTGTTTTACAAGCTCACAACCCAACTTGTTGTTTTACGAGGTCACAACGAACTCGGTCGGTTTTCCCAGGCTCACCGACTAGAACCACCCCCGATTGTTTTCCCGGGATCACAATCGAACCCTTACACGTTGGTTTTACCCTCGGCTCACCAACAAACCTAAACCCCGTTGGTTTTCCCTTTGGCTCACCAACAAACCTTACACCGTTAGTTTTCCCTTTGGCTTACCAACAAACCTTTAACCCCTTGATTCAATCCCTTGATTGAATCAAGTTACAAGATATTAAAACAAGGAATAAAAACAAATCAAAGCTTCTTAAACAAGCAAATATAACAATATAAACAAATAGAGTAAAGAGAAGCCCTCAAACGAGTTTTGAAGATGGAGGAGCTCGACTTCTTCTTTACTTGACCCTCTTCTGATTTGGCACGAAGTAGAGGATCACCGCGGCAGCACACAGATGGAGAAGAAGCTTCGGGATACACTTGGGTGCTCTTCTTCTCTCTATTTCACTTTTGATGGCCCTTTTGTGCTTATGGGAGATTTCCCTTGGAATCTCTTCCCTAAATGTTTTCTCCCGCTTCCATACCGTCTCCCCTAGCTCTCCTCTTGTTTTTATAGCTTTAGATGGCGTGGAGACAAGAATATAGCCGTTAGAGACAAAAATAGAGCCGTTGGAACTAGTCTGCACCTCCTGACAATATGACCGTTGGGATCGGAGTCGACTCGCGCGATCAGGAGTCGGCTCGCCTGTTGCAGGAGTCGGCTCGTGTTTTACCGAAGACGACTCGGCCACTGTTCCAAATTTGAATTAATGTGCTTGCCTCGACTGGGAGTCGACTCGACTTAACCCGGAGTCGACTCGCCAACTTCTGGAACTGACCTGGCAATTTCGGAGTCGACTCATCCACTGAAGTCCGTGGATCCAATTTTGAATTTTGTCCACTCGAGTCGACTCGACTGTCCTGGGAGTCGACTCGAATCTCAGAGTCCGAACTCCCGATCCTCTGTCTTTTGGCTCGTCCAGTCTTGGAGTCGACTCGAACTTCCTTGGAGTCGACTCGGCTCTCAGTTTCCGAAACTCAGCCTTCTGTCATCTTGGTGTAGCGCTGCCTTGGAGTCGACTCGGGCTGTCTGGGAGTCGACTCGAATCTCAGAGTCCGAAAACAGCTCTCTGACTTTTTCCTTGTGTACCACTGAGAGTCGGCTCGCGCTTTCTTTGGAGTCGACCAGCCAACCATCGAGTCGACTCGCGTTCCACTGGAGTCGACTCGAATCTCAGACCCGAAAACTGCTCTCTGACTTTTCTGCCTGTGACTCCTAGGAGTCGACTCGAATTCCACTGGAGTCGACTCGAAGACTGTTCTTTTGAATTTTTCTTTTGATTTTACTCCTCCAATTTGAATCCTTTGAACTTTAAACTTTGGGCCAATAAATTGTAGCTTTCTTCCAACTTGAGAGCTTTGGAGGCCTTCTTGTGTTCTCCCAACTTGCTATGTTCCTTGCAAAATAAATATCTTTCTCCTTGCAACATAAACATTAGTATCTATACTTCAAGGCTTTGTGATCATCAAAATCAATCTGTGAATCAATCTTTGGGTCATCAATCTCCCCCTTTTTGATGATGACAAAACTTGGAGTATATGCAATATAAAAGATATTGATTTCTAGAAGTAATACATAGCTAAGTTGCATGAAGTAGAAAACATATATATGTAAAAAAAAAACATACTTCATGATAATGCTTTAGATTTAATCAGCTTAACACAATCAACATATTTCAATTTAAGCTGATTTGTATTCAATAGGCATATACTTAGATATTTGCATATACTTAGATATTTCTCCCCTTTTTGACAACATCAAAAAGATTGGGAAACATTAAGCACAAAGATAAGAACACTCAAATATTTCTTTCCCTTATTGTACTCTGATTTGAATGTTAAATTATTGCAAGGATATGAATCATATAACTTAAGGCAATAATATTGGAATCAGATTAGTGAGCACAGATCAGAGCCAATTAAGATAAATTCAGAGCAAAACACATCGAATGTGATTAATTTGATGCCACAGATAGTTTTCTAATCAAGTGTAGGTGGAATCTTTCTTAAGTTAATTCAAGAAGTACCACAAATGATATTCCAGGAAAAACATGAGTGGAAATCTAACCTCTTCAATAAGTATGAAAGCTTGTTCATTTAAGACCTTTTGCCCAATCTATTAAGTATTTTGAGAGCAATTTAATTAAGTTTCAGAGTAAAAGATCAAAACTTATATATGTGAAAGGCATATCATCATGTTGGATCATTAATTCTTCTATGACTTCAAAGTTCTTCTATGATAATAAGAGCATTGGAGCACAAATACCAAAATATGAAATCATGCAATTTTTGATACATCTTAGAGCTCTTTTAAAGACTTTCTTTTATTTCTTTCGAAAGTAAGCACAATTTGATACATAAAAATATGAATTGGCACACAATTTAAGTTCTAAAGATCAAGTCAATTAGGACTAATTAGTGAATATCAAAATAGATTCTCCAAGAGATACTCAAGAAAATTTTACACGTTATTCTCCCCCTTTTTCATTAAGATTTTCAGATTTAAGTTTTAGATGATACATATTGGAGAGTATTGGGATCACTTTTCATTTAGTATTCTTTCTCTCCTTTAGTTATAGATTTATGCAATTAAGTTCCATAAGACCTCTCCTTCTGAGATTTTCTTCCTCCCCCTCAATTGATCATTCTATTTAAGAGTTTAGAATCCTAAGATAATGTTCAATAAGCTTGTCAATTTCAAAAAATATGTTTCAGCTTATTTTCATAAGACTTAAGGTTTGAGATAAGACAACCTTTATAGAGCTCATCTCAAGGTAATTAAAGCATGTCTTGCAATTTAAGGAGGTCCATCAAAATCAATCCATAAAATTCAAAGTATGCATCAAAATAAAGTGTCTTTGGGATAGGATATTGAATATCTAAAGCTCCCCCTCAAAAGATGCATTCTTCTTTAATCATTTTAATTGTTGAATTTCAGATTTTTGGTGATAAACGTGAATAACACTGAAATTCTGTAATATCAAGAATGTAGAGTGATCTAGAATTATTCAGAATTTATAGTAATCACTCTTTCTAATCCTTTGAGAACAAGTTATGCTTTCTCCTAATCTTAGAGAAAATGTATAAAAGTATTAATCAGAAAATGATTCAATTGAAGCTCAGTTTCTTTCAAAAGCATTTACATTTTCTTTCTTTTAGAATCATTTGAGTGAGATGAAATATTTCTAGCTTTAAGATCATTCACTCTATTGATGGAAGTCATTAATAATATAGGAGAGAAAAATCTATAGATGATCATTGAGGTATGTATATTTATAGAACTCAATTTCTTAATCTCAGTTTTTCAGCAATGTATACATGAAGCTCAATAAATTTTTTAAATATTAAAATAAAGTCATATATTTAAAAATATTTACTTGCAATCAAGATCATCGTAAGACACATCATTTGAATCAAAATTAGTATACTTTGAAGATAAGAAATGATATGTTTCGGATGCGTATCGGAGCAATCAAAATAAATTCTGTTTTTCTTACCTTAACATTTTATTTAGTAATCATATGGAGTTTAAACTTTTATACAAAATCTGATTCTGAATTACATAAGATTTTCAATAAAGGCTTTCCTAATCATACTTTGAGATATGTATCTTCCACATTAAAGCTCATCTTAAATGATTACGATTGAAAATACATATTTCACACATATGAGAGCATATTCAGAATCTTTGTATTAGATGTTGAGTTTTGGTACGAATTTGAACATTATATACCAAATTTAGGCAAGTTGAAGGATAGAACAAAATCAATTTATTTTCCCTAAATAGAGATATCCTTCTCTTCTTCTTTTTACAGATTTATTTAACTTTCAGATTTTAACGATGATTGTGAATGACAAATCTGAAATTTCTTTTCAATAAGACCAAACAAAAGATGTTATGTAGCATTTCAAACATTCAATCAAATTATTCAATCATGGAACATTACAACACATTGAGAACCCATAGTTTAAAGCATCATGCCACATGCAAAATACAGTGTGTGTTAAGTCATACATTAAAATATTAAGAATAAGCATGTCAAGGATCAAAATCAATTCTTTTCAAATAGACTCCCCCTATTTAAATATAATTTGGCACTGATTTCATCCTTAAAGTGTGTTTCCATGTGACTAAAAAATTTGAATTGATTCTTTCTTGTATATTATCATTTACTTTGTCTTTCATTTTTACTTTCTTATGCTCTATACTCTATTTGCTCCCTATCCGGTGGAGTTGGGAAGGGGCACGAGGTACTACCACTAGCCTCCCTCTTGTGCCGTCCCTAATATGCCCTACACCGAATAGTTGGGTCAAATAGTGCCGGGTACTACCACTAGCCTCCCCATTGGCACCATCCCTATGATGAGCAATATAGAAGGATTAAAATGTTCACTTCTAATTCTTCCTGTTTAAGTGTAATCAATTATGGATTTTATCCCTTCCATATGTGCTGAATATATTATGCTTGTTTTACTTTTCCTTAAGATTGAAGTATTTGCCTTTTACTTAGATCTTTATCTCTCTTGAATAATGTTCATTTTCTTTCCTTTATCTCTCTTTCATTTTGTTATTCTCAAGTAATTTATATGAAGGAGCAGAATAAAGAAATGATCAAATGTATCATATAGAGGTATATCATGCAAACAACATTTTCATTATGCCCAAGAATTCGTAGCTTCTCACAAGTCATTCTAAATCAACGTTTTAATCATATACTTGTGTGTTTCATGGTTATGATATAGCCATAGAAAAATTTTAGTTTGAGCAAACCATGAAACAATTTCCAAATGCATAAGTCAATTAATACATATATGGACATGATATCAAAAGATTAACAATTAATGATTTTAATCATGTCATAATAAGATTTAAGGTCATTGACTTTGCTCAATTAATTTGTGAGAAAGGTATCTAAAATTACCTATTCATTATATATTCTTCAGACCAAACTAGATTTCTTATGTGTGAACTTTTGACTGAAGAAGATCCTTTCTCTTGTTTGCATGTGAATGTTTATTGTATCTTACATGAAGATATCCTTTAAGTTTGAAATCTCTCATTTTTCTTTCTTGAAGGAAGGTCATTAGTTTCTTTAAGATACAAAGCATTCATCCAACTTATTTCTAACTAGATGACTCAATATAAGGTAAGACAATAGTTGAATATTGAGTCACTTTACTTCAAGAGATTGCCTAAGTATAAGCAAGCACATATCACTTGAACTAAAGAGATAGTTTCATTAACCCTGATAGTTCAAGGACAAGCATGTGAGGCAATAGAAAGATTTATCAAGGTCAAATCAATTTCTTATTTTCAAGATCAATTTAGTTTAGATTCTATTTGCTTAAGATAATTATCAATAAGATATGTTAGCTAAGTTTTAATCAACTTATCTTAAACATTTGTTTCTATCAAGATTCAGATTATGATTTATTTGTCATTAATAAAATATGATTAATTAAAGTTAGATTGAAGTCTTGCACAAGGTCACATAATGAGCATACAATCTAGTCTACTAGCCGTATGATAAAATAATTATTCTATCATGCTTCAATACAGCTTTAAACAATAGATCTACTTTGCTCACCCTTTTCAATTTCTACAAGATGGGGTCATAGATATACCTTCTTCATGCCAATCTTCTATAAGAGTTTTCTTGTGGACTAACGTTGGTCAATGAAGATCCCCTTTCCTGTTTGTCTTAATTTGGAGTTTGAGAGAAGATATTAATTCATTCATCATATTTCAAAACTCACTTTGCAATATAACTTTTCATTAAATTTTCATTGGTCGAACAAGAATGATGCCATCCATGCATACTTTGAGCAAGTAAGATATCACAAATTCTTCTTATTGATGCATAGATTTATCACTATTACTTTCTATCAAAAAGGTTACTTAAGCTTTTATATATCATGCATTTGATGCTTGTATCAAGCCATATATTGCTTTATCATATTTGTAATGAGTGTTTTCAAATATGGTGGTTGTTTAACATAGATCTACTTTTTAATGAAATAACCACATAGGAGTGCATTCTACTCACTCGTTTGATAGAATATAAAGCAAGCAAATAATGGTGATCTTTACTTCTAATCATGCAAGAATCAAGGTCTATTTCATTTTCTAAGCAAACAATTTTTCTTCATTAAATGTATTTCTGAAAAACTCAATTTGGTTATAATTATTAACATGTTTTCAGATTGTTATATGTAAAAGATTAACCATATACATAAATAATTTAATTTTAGTGTCTTGATAATAAATCATTACTCTCATAAGGAAGAAAATGAATTGACATTTCTACAACTCGAATCTTTTCATTGAATGTTCTATATGCATTGCTTGATGAATTATATCCAAAGATAGAAGTATCTTTATCAGATTTGGCATTATTTTCAAAAGAACATATCAAGTATAACGTGTATGACTGAAAAATGTGAAAGATATGCAATAGTTCATTTTCTATTTTTCAGAAGATCAAAAGAAGTTTTCATCAAAAATAGATCTAATAGAAGTCATATGTATGACAAGTATTGATGATAGCTTTTAAAAAGCATTTAAGTAGATGGCTATCATACAACATTGCCTTTTACAATTCTTCAAAGATTCCATTAATCCAATTTTACTTATAGTGTTCTTGGTGCAGAAACAATTGTATTCGATATTATTTTCTGTGCACAACTTAACACAAAAATTGGTTTTCAAACCTATCCCGTGATTCATAGTTTGCAAATCTTTATCATTTGATCGCTTTTTGTGAGTTTGTGCCAATGCAGAAAATATTTCAACTTGCGTGCCAAGAACAAGGCTAATGTAAGCTTTTGAAAACTTAGAGATGGAAACAACATCTTTAGATTTAGAAATGATTTTTTTTGTTTGTTTCCTTAGTTAGCATGCATAGCAAGACTTTGACCTTTAAGTAGATAATCTAAGCGAGCCTATGGCAAGGTCTTTTGAGATTAAGTACATACTAGCATGAGTTGATTCTATGTGCCAAGGATGGTTTCTTTAATCTTGGTATTCATAGTGCATATATTCAAACGCATACCAAGTACACATTATCATATTTATGATTAATAAACAATAATGCCATGAATAAAAACTCTCAATCAAGCATATAGAGAATTCATAGAATTATTCTTAATAAATTAATCATTTTGCAACTTATTCAATAGTGAGTAAAGTATACTATAAAATGAAGTGATTTGATTATATTTCAAAAAGTATTTTCTATATCACAAGATTGATCAATACATGCACTTCATATTTTAATCGAATACAAAAATAATGATGAGATGCAAAGATTAATGATTTCATTCATTTAGAATTACTTTTTATAAGTATATTTTAAGTTTCATTTAGACGTGTGTCTAGATCACCCATTTGTATGAGAGTTCTATTTGTTCCATGGGTATCTTGGCACACCTATGTCTACATCCTCATATTTTCATTTTGGGTACCCAAGCTTGCTTGGGTCCTTGAGAGTTAGGACATATGGTTCCTTTTGGAACCCAAATTTGTTTAATTGTAATAACTCTACCACTTGATTTAATTATACTAGAGCGATAGGTAAAGTTGTTATGCCCATTCTTTTCATTTTTAAAATAAGTTATCTTATTTAATGGTTTGCTTGGCGAATCGATAACCTTTTTCTCTAAAGATTTATGGATAAGTGAAGGAGTCAAGCTAAGTTTTGATTTATCAAAATCAGCATGTTGGCTTTCAAACATCATCTTTAATCTTTCTGAACTTACGGTGAATTTGTTAATAAAAGATCTTAATTGATTAATTTCTTCGCTTAAGTTTTGATTTTCTCTAATTAAGCTATGATTTTTCTGAATCAATTCTTCTGAAAATGACCTTAAGCTTTTATTTTCTGAATTTAGTTTCTCTTGTATTTCATCATTAGAATTTCTTTCTTTTGAAATTTTCATATTTAGTTTCTTAAGATTTTTATTCTTCACAGCTAATTTTCTACATTCATCATACAAATCATGAAAAGCATTTAATAATTCATCATAAGAGAATTCTTCTAGAAATTCATTTGATGTAAGATTAGGTTCAGTTTTTACCTCGTCTTCTTTTGCCATAAAACACAAGTTAGTTACCTCTTGTAGTTCCTTGGAGCTAATGTCATCATTGTTGCTCCTAACTTTTATTTTCTTGCTTGACTCTTTCTTGGTCAAGGCTTTCTTCCTTTTTATCTCTTTCTTCCTTTCTTCTTGCTTCCTCTTTTTCCTTGTCTTTAGGAAGCTGATTTGCCTCGGAGTCGACTCGGACCTTATTGGAGTCGACTCGGCTAGCTTGGGAGTCGACTCGGAACTACTTGGAGTCGACTCGTTCACAGGGTCTTCAAGACTGTGTCTCTGCCTTTCAGACTGTTCTTCTCTAGGAGTCGACTCGGACAAACTGGGAGTCGACTCGGCTACTGTGGAGGATTCTGCAATCTCATTGTTAGTACGCAATTGAAGCACATGTGAGCTAATCTGAGATTTATCATAAATAGTTTCTAAAGTATCCCAGATCTCCTTAGCAGATAAGCATGCAGAAATTTCATTAAACTTCGTTTCATGAATAGCACAATATAATATGTTCATAGCATTAGCATTCAATTGTGCTAAGTCCTTTTCATTAATAGTTTGAGAGAGTGTATGAAGGTCATTTATTATGATTTTTCATAAATAATAGTTTTGTGATTGAATAAAAATGCGCATGCGCGCTTTCCAATATGTGTAGTCTATGCCATTAAACAGTGGAGGCCTATCAATTAACTGTCACTCTCCTAGAAAACTATCTATTCGAGTTGTCATGATCTTTGGCTCTAGTCGGTTAAGACTACAAATAATATTTGAGCACCTGCTCTGATACCACTTGTTGCCCAAGGTGACAACCCAAGAGGGGGGGGTGAATTGGGTCTTTTAAAAACTTTTAAACTACTTCTAATCTTTTAGATTAATTATGCTAAGTTGTATGGATGCTTAGTGAAGCTTAACCTTAGCAAGAGTATGACTCTAATCTAATCAACTATTAAGCAGCGTGTTCAATAAAAGATTAGTCTAGTTTTGCCCTAGTATGCTATTCAATTTAATGATTGAGTAAATTGATTATGCTTGCAACTAAAGAATGCACGAAGAAGAGTTAAGCAAGCTTAATATCTATGTAAGTGAGTGAGGAAGTCAGTCAACAAAGAGCATCACAAACACAACAAAAATATAGTGGTTCGGTGCATCCCAGCACCTACATCCACTCCCCAAGACCTCTTGGGAATTTCACTATAATCCTACAGATTACAGCCGGTTGTTTTACAAGCTCACAACCCAACTTGTTGTTTTACGAGGTCACAACGAACTCGGTCGGTTTTCCCAGGCTCACCGACTAGAACCACCCCCGATTGTTTTCCCGGGATCACAATCGAACCCTTACACGTTGGTTTTACCCTCGGCTCACCAACAAACCTAAACCCCGTTGGTTTTCCCTTTGGCTCACCAACAAACCTTACACCGTTAGTTTTCCCTTTGGCTTACCAACAAACCTTTAACCCCTTGATTCAATCCCTTGATTGAATCAAGTTACAAGATATTAAAACAAGGAATAAAAACAAATCAAAGCTTCTTAAACAAGCAAATATAACAATATAAACAAATAGAGTAAAGAGAAGCCCTCAAACGAGTTTTGAAGATGGAGGAGCTCGACTTCTTCTTTACTTGACCCTCTTCTGATTTGGCACGAAGTAGAGGATCACCGCGGCAGCACACAGATGGAGAAGAAGCTTCGGGATACACTTGGGTGCTCTTCTTCTCTCTATTTCACTTTTGATGGCCCTTTTGTGCTTATGGGAGATTTCCCTTGGAATCTCTTCCCTAAATGTTTTCTCCCGCTTCCATACCGTCTCCCCTAGCTCTCCTCTTGTTTTTATAGCTTTAGATGGCGTGGAGACAAGAATATAGCCGTTAGAGACAAAAATAGAGCCGTTGGAACTAGTCTGCACCTCCTGACAATATGACCGTTGGGATCGGAGTCGACTCGCGCGATCAGGAGTCGGCTCGCCTGTTGCAGGAGTTGGCTCGTGTTTTACCGAAGACGACTCGGCCACTGTTCCAAATTTGAATTAATGTGCTTGCCTCGACTGGGAGTCGACTCGACTTAACCCGGAGTCGACTCGCCAACTTCTGGAGCTGACTTGGCAATTCTGGAGTCGGCTCTTCCACTGAAGTCCGTGGATCCAATTTTGAATTTTGTCCACTCGAGTCGACTCGACTGTCCTGGGAGTCGACTCGAATCTCAGAGTCCGAACTCCCGATCCTCTGTCTTTTGGCTCGTCCAGTCTTGGAGTCGACTCGAACTTCCTTGGAGTCGACTCGGCTCTCAGTTTCCGAAACTCAGCCTTCTGTCATCTTGGTGTAGCGCTGCCTTGGAGTCGACTCAGGCTGTCTGGGAGTCGACTCGAATCTCAGAGTCCGAAAACAGCTCTCTGACTTTTTCCTTGTGTACCACTGAGAGTCGGCTCGCGCTTTCTTTGGAGTCGACCAGCCAACCATCGGAGTCGACTCGCGTTCCACTGGAGTCGACTCGAATCTCAGACCTGAAAACTGCTCTCTGACTTTTCTGCCTGTGACTCCTAGGAGTCGACTCGAATTCCACTGGAGTCGACTCGAAGACTGTTCTTTTGAATTTTTTTTTTGATTTTACTCCTCCAATTTGAATCCTTTGAACTTTAAGCTTGGGCCAATAAATTGTAGCTTTCTTCCAACTTGAGAGCTTTGGAGGCCTTCTTGTGTTCTCCCAACTTGCTATGTTCCTTGCAAAATAAATATCTTTCTCCTTGCAACATAAACATTAGTATCTATACTTCAAGGCTTTGTGATCATCAAAATCAATCTATGAATCAATCTTTGGGTCATCAGACTCCGACTGAGAACAGACAAAAACACAGAGAATTGATTTTCAGCGCTGCAGTGCTCGAGTCGACTCCCAGCTGAGTCGACTCCCAGCCGAGTCGACTCCTGCTTCAGCCGAGTCGACTCCTACTTTAGCCGAGTTGACTCGAGCACGCTGGGAGGCATAACAGCTAGTTTTTTCTCAACTCAAACGGCTCTATTTTTGTCTCTAACGGCTAGATCTTTGTTCCCATGCCATCTAAAGCTATAAAATCAAAAGAAGAGCTAGGGGAGAAGTTAAGAAAGTGGGAGAGAACACATAGGGAAGAGATTTTAAGGAGATTTCAAGAGAAACCTTCCAAAAGCACAAAAGGACCATTCAAAGCAAAAGTGAGAGAAGAAGAGCATCCGAGTGAATTCCAAAGCTTCCTCTCCAACTGTGTGCTGCCTCAATGATCCTCTAATTTGTGCGAAATCAGAAGAGGGTCAAGTAAAGAAGAAGCCTAGTTTCTTCATCTATAAAACTTGTTTGAGGGCTTCTTCTTTTTACTCTATTTGTTTATATTTGTTATATCTGCTTGTTTAAGAAGCTTGTATTTGTTTTAAACTCTTGTTCTAATATCTTGTAACTTGATTCAATCAAGGGATTGAATCAAGGGGTTAAGGTTTGTTGGTGAGCCAAAAGAAAAACCAACAGTGTAAGGTTGTGATTGGTGAACCGGAGAAAATCAACTGGATTTGATTGTGAACCCGAAAAAACAATCGGTTGGTTCTAGTCGGTGAGCCTGTGAAAACCGACCGAGTTCGTTGTGATCTCGTGAAAACAACAAGTTAGGTTGTGAGCTTGTAAAACAACCGGCTATAATCTGAGGGATTATAGTAAAATTCCCAAAAGGTCTTGGGGAGTGGATGTAGGTGCTGGGGTGCACCGAACCACTATACATTTTTGTGTTTGTGATGCCTTATCTCTTGTATTTCATGCCTTACATTCATACTTGATTGTATAATATCTCTAGCTTTGTTTCCTATAGATTTATAAGTGATTGTTTAGAACTTGCTTAGCTTCCACTCCATTCTTACCATTCATATAGATTAAAATTCATCATACAACTATAAGTTAATTTTAGATCAATTGCACCCTAAAGCCATAGGATAATTGCTCTAGCTTAATTTTCCACTGCTTTACTTGTAATTGCCTAGAGCTTAAGTAAATAACATCTTATCATTTCGCTGCATTCAATTCAAAGTAAATTAGGAAACATAATTTTTAGAAAACCCAATTCACCCCCCCCCTCTTGGGTTGTCACCTTGGGCAATAAGTGGTATCAGAGCAGGTGCTCTAAGATTAATTGTTGATCTCACGATCAAGAGCCAAAGATCATGACAACTCAAATAGATAGTTTTCTAGGAGAGGGACAATTAATTGATAGACCTCCACTATTTAATGGCATAAACTACACACATTGGAAAGCACGCATGTGCATTTTTATTCAATCACAAAACTATGATTTATGGAATATCATAGTAAATGACCTTCACACACTCTCTCAAACTATTAATGAAAAAAACTTAGCACAATTGAATGCTAATGCTATGAACATACTATATTGTGCTATCCATGAAACTATATTTAATAAGATTTCTGCATGCTTATCTGCTAAAGAAATCTGGGATACTTTAGAAATTATTTATGATAAATCTCAGATTAGCTCACATGTGCTTTAATTACATACTAACAGTGAGACTGCAGAATCTCCCACATCAGCCGAGTCGACTCCCAGTTTGTCTGCGTCGACTCCTATAGGAAAACAGTCTGAAAGGCAGAGACTCAGTTTTGGAGATCCTGTGAACGAGTCGACTCCAAGTATTTCAAAGTCGACCCCCAAGTTAGCCGAGTCGACTCCAACAAAGCCCGAGTCGACTCCGAGACAGATCAGTTCAAAAGACAGAGAATCATTTTTTAGGCCTCTGAGAACGAGACATCTCCCGAAGATCTTGAGTCGCCTCTCAAGTCAGTCGAGTCAACTCCAAGTAAACCCGAGTCGACTCGAGGAAGAAAGAACAACAAAAAAATTCAAAAGCTTCCTAAAGACAAAGAAGAAGAGGAAGAAAGGAAGAAAGCCTTGACCAAGGAAGAGTCAAGCAAGAAAATGAATGTTAGGAGCAACAATGATGATATTAGCTCCAAAGAACTACAAGAGGTAACTAATGTTGGGAATCCGCCCATGCCGCTGATATTTCAAAAAATTCAGATGGCAGCGGAATCGGCATAAGCGGGATCGACGTTCATCGCATGAACGTTGTTTCATGAACCGTTCGTAGTTAGATAAGAATTAAAACTTTTTAAACCTTTAGGAAGATCAGATCTTCACCTTGTGCGGGTAGATGATCACCGCAAACTGAAGTTCGTGGTTTTAGGATGAAGGTTCGTTTGAAGCCGTTCAAGTGTCCGGCCTCTACGGGTATCCACACGAAGCAGTGATCCGATCAAAGCTCTCTAGTCTTCCCGGGGTGCTAGCTCCCTTGCAAAGACTTCTTTTGATGGCTGATTTCCTCTCTTTCAATCAACCCTTGATTGTGCTTGAGAGGAGGAAGAAGAAGGATGAAGAAGAGGAAGAAGAAGAATCCCCACGCAGCCTTCTTTTCTTCCTTGCGTTGGAACAAGGATGGAGCAGGGAGGAAGCCGCCAACACCTTGGATGTTCTTCCTTGCTTGCGGCTGAACCAAGGGGGAAAAGAGGGAGGGAGGCCACGGCTTGGAGGAGGAGAAGGTCTCATCTAGGGCGCCGGCCCCTTTTGCCCCTTTTTATAACCATCTAGGGCTCCTACAATCTAGGAGCCCTAGAGTAATTACCTTTCTCTTCTCCCTTCTCCACATGGAAAAGGGAGGGGCATATTCCCCTCCTCATGGTAAACCCTAATCCACATTAAGTAGGGTTTGAAATGCCCTAATGTGGTCAAGCCCTAATCCAATTAGGCTTAGCCCAAGGGTGAACCAATTAGGATCCAATCTAGGTAAGTCCTAATCCAATTAGAACTTAAATCAATTTTGACTCAATTGAACTCTTCAATCCTAATCCAATTAGGAGTCTTATTGATTCATTAGATTAATAATTAATTGTGACTTAAGAAACCCTAATTCAAATTAGGACATATTTAATTTTAGTCCTAATCCAATTAGGACTCTATTTGAATCCGAAGTCCTAATCCGATTAGGACTCTAGGAATCCTACTCCAAGTAGGAATCCAATTTTGATTCAAAACTCCTAATCTCATTAGGATTGCAGGAATCCTATTCCAAGTATGAATCCCAGTCCTACTCCAACTAGGATTTCCAGTCCTAATTCAATTAGGACTCTAGGAATCCTACTCGAAGTAGGACTCTTGTTTCAAGTCCAATTAATTAATTCCCTTTCCTTCTTCAACTTCTTATCAATCGAATTGATTACTCGTGATTCATAATCACTTTTCAACCATCGGATCGGTCAATACTTCTAGTGTGTGTGACCCCATAGGTTCTATTCTGACTGGTAGTGAGATATATTGTGATCTCTATCACTATATCATTGAAAACTCTTTTCAATGGGTTGGAACGATTCCAACTCAACTCATTAGGGTTTATCGATCATCGAGATAATCCCTGTGAGTCCCACCATCCACCAGTGACACCTAGCAGCATGTAGTGGCTACCCAGCAGAATGGAATGATGAACCTCTAGGTGCAGTTAACATGTGATACAGTCCTACTATCGTGGATCCCTACAGGACGGAGGTCATGGACAACTCGTCAAACCCCATCGTCTGTCATATGTCAAGATTTATTCGACTCGAGTTCGATAGTGGAAAACCCTTTCTCCACTTTATATTATTGCCCTGGCCAAGGTCTTAGAACTCAGTCTAACAAATCACATAGGATCACTCCTCTTCTATCAAGGTCGATAGATTCCTTGTAGGTGCATACCCTACTCCCTACAGTGAACCTACTGCAGCCAATCTACACTGCATGAACCCATATGGCTAGAGACCATGTATGTGTGCAGTCAAACTACAATAACCTCACTGTGAGTAGCCGAAGCACCGCAGGTCAAAGGACCAGTCACACTACTGCAACATCAAGCAAGTCACTGACGAGTGGATAGACATCCAAGTGACTTCTTGTCTTGGTCACGCTCAGTACCCTTGTTCTCTAACAAGCACCTGCACTATCACTTCAGTGTCCCTACACTGTGGACTCAAGTCTCGTCCATCCAGAAGGAAAGTGATATGTGCACTGATCGGATCGATCACCGTCCTCGTGATGATCCATTGATCAGGAGCATTTAGAAATTAATCACCAATGATACATGGCTTAAATTCTCAACTCTTCAGAATATGCATCATCATCTTATTAATTTCTTGGACGATTCATAGACACATAAATAATATGAATGAAAAGATGCCTTTTATTTATTCAATAATAAATAGTCAAGTACAAAATTATGTCCCTAGAATTAACAATGTGTCAGCCAGATTGGCTTCTAGGGCATACATCTAACAATCTCCCACTTGCACTAAAGCCAATCAGCCATAAACCTAAGCCCCATCTTCTCAAGATGCGTTTTAGTTTTCTGCTGACTTAGCTGCTTAGTGAATGGGTCCGCCACATTTTCTGTGGAGTCTACTCTCTGATCCTCTACTTATTTTCTTTCGAGGTAGTCGCTTATTAGGTTAAACTGCCGCTCTATGTGATTCGATTTCTGGTGAGACCTTTGGCTCCTTAGCTAGTGCTATGGTGCCTTTGTTATCGCAGTAGAGTGTTATGACATCTGATGTCATTACACCTAACTATGCAATGAACCAAAAGATTTCCACTGCACCCTTAGAGACGGCTTAACATTCAGCTTCTAAGGTAGAATCTATAATGATCGGTTGTTTGGAACTCTTCCAATTTACTGAACCACCATTGCACATATTCTGATGTAGACTTTCTATCATCAATATGTGTGCATCCTTCTACCTTCAACTCTGATCTTCTTCCAAAGACCAAGAACATGTCCTTAGTTCTTCTCAAGTACTTAAGACTGTTCTTCACAGCTATCCAGTGCTTTTTGCCTAGATCTGATCAAGTCATGTACAGAGCATGGCATACATGAGGCTCCCTATTGCTGATGCATAGGGGATCTTGCTCATGCGTTGAAACTCTTCAGATGTGTTGGGGCACATCTTCTTGGAGAGATTAATTCCATGCCTTAGGGGTAATAGACCCCTTTTAGAGTTTTCCATGCTGAACCTTTTCAGCACTTCCTCTATGTACATCTTCTGTGATAGGCCAAGCATCCTTTTAGATCTATCTCTATAGACCTTTATTCCCAAAATATAGGATGCTTCCCCAAGGTCTTTCATGGAGAACCTTTTTGACAACCTGACCTTGACCGAGGTTAGCATGGGAATATCATTCCCTATACGAGAAATACAACAGTACTTCCCACTAACCTTTTTGTAAACACATGGTTCCTCTTCGTTTTTGATGAAATCAAACGTTTTGATTGCGTCATCGAAACGAGTGTTCCAACTCCGAGATGCTTGCTTTAGTCCATAGATGGACCTTTGCAGCTTGCAGACCTTGTGATCTCCATCACTGAAAGTGAAACCCAAAGGCTGTTCCATATAGATGTCTTCATCAAGATATCCATTCAGGAAAGCTGTTTTCACATCCACCCATAATCATGAAATGTTGCAATGGCAAGCAATGTTCGGATGGATTTCAGCATAGCTACAGGTGAAAAGGTCTCCTGATAGTCAATGTCTTTGCGCTGACTATACCCTTTCGCCACAAGCCTTGCCTTATAGGTCTCTACCTCTCCATCCGAACCTATTTTTCTTTTGTAGATCCATTTGCATCCAATAGGTACAATACCTTCTGGTGGGTCTACTAAGGTCCAGACTTGGTTGGAATGCATGGAGTCTAACTCTGACTTCATGGGTTCCAGCCATTTCTCGGAATCGATATCATATATCGCCTCGTTGTAGGTTTTGGGATCCTGTATGTGATCCCTATCTCCTACTGGGAACATTTCCTTGGTATCCTCTTCTAGTATACCTAAGTATCTATCGGGAGGATGGGAGACCCTACTAGATCTACGAGGTGGTCGAGGGACATCGTGTACTGGCTCTGTATGAATGGGTTCAATAGGATCCATGGACTCGTTGCTTTTCAGAGACTTTCTCTTCAAGCTCAATTTTCCTCCCACTGCCTCTATCAAGGATAAACTGGTTTTCCAAGAAGATGGCGTGATGGCTCACAAACACATTGTGATCCTCTGAGACGTAAAAATTGTATCCTAATGACTCTTTAGGATATTCAATAAAACGAGCATTAATTGTCCTATCCTCTAACTTGTCCGCCTGTTGTCGCTTGACGTGGGCCGGACGTCCCCAAATCTTGAGATGACCAAGACTCGGCTTCTTACCATGTCATATCTCATATGGTGTGGTAGGAACGGACTTTAGAGGGAATTCTATTCAATAAGTAAATAGGGCATCTATCTAAAGAAACAAGGGTAAATCAGTGAAGCTCATCATGGATCAGACCATATCAATAGAGTCCGATTCCTCCTCTCTGACACTCCATTATGAAACTATACCATTCTCCTTGAGATAATTACGGAACTCTCCATTAAGGTATTCACTTCCTCGATCTGATCGAAGAACCTTAATGAGTTTTTGTGCTTATTTTTCTACTTCATATCTAAGCCTTTTTGAACCTTTCAAAAGTTTCATATTTGTGTCTCATACACATATCCATACCGTGAGTAATCATCGGTAAAATGAAGTAAAAAATTACAACCCCTAGCCTGCACATCGAATGGGCCACACACATCAGTGTGTACTAGGGTAAGTATTTCAGTGGACCTCCCTGTGTCCTACAAAGGATAATTTGGCCATCTTTCCTTGAAGGCAGAATTCACAAATCAAATATGACTCGAAAGTCAATTAGCCCAAAAGCTCATGTTTCTCCAATTTGTTTATTCTGTCTTCTCCTATATGGCCAAGCCTGAGGTGCCACAAATACTTTAGATTTATCTCATTTTTGGATCTATTAGATCCTATGGTATTCACTGTTTGCTCAGATATATTCACAGATACATCCATATGTATGTGATAGAGACTGTCAATCATAAAACCATGTTGAATCAATTTATTTTTTTAAATAAAAATCTTTCTGTGCTAAATAAAATACAGAAATCAAATTTCTGCTAGCAATAGGTAACAGTCCCTAAGTATCCTGAGCATATCTGACATACCTTCTGAAGGTCTGTCACCCTTCATGTTCTTTATGCTTCCCATGTATGTAGGACAGTTCCTCTTCCAATGGCCGTCCATGATGCAATGGAAACACTTTTCCTTGCAATTGGCCCTTTTCTTGGAACTTCCTTACTTGGTGTTTTCTTAGTACTCTGCTTCTTCGCAGGCTTCTTCTTCTTCCAAATAGACTCTCTCTTGAAAGTAGAAACCAACTTGACAGCGAAAACGATGCCCCTTGAACTTCTTCAAGGTCCCTAAGGTAGTTACCAATTTATTTAACAATTCTATTTTAGTGCATACAACCTTGTTCATATGGTAGTTTACTATAAACTATTCATATGAAGCTGGAAGGGATTGCGGGATCAAATCCGTTTGCAATTCCTTATGCATGGTCATGCCAAGTTTCTCAAGCTTCTCTAAGTCCTTTATCATGGTCAAACCATGATCGTGGACAGACTGCCCATCGTGCATCTTGGCTTTGAAGAGCTTCTTGGACACTTCAAACCGAGCTGCGTGACTCTGATCACTATACAACTCTTGCAGGTGATTTAATATGTCCCTGGCAGTCTTCATGTTCTCATGCTGGCATTGTAATGCATTGGACATGGATGCCATTGTGCAGCACCTAACTTTATTGTCATTGTTCGTCCACTTAACAAGCGTCTTACGTTGATCAGTGATCGGATGGATTGGTAACATGGGGATTCCATGGTCTAGCATATACCCGAATTTCTCACAATTCAAAACTATTTTTTGAAATTTGCTGAGCCAATCTTTATAATTGGGTTTGGTCAAACGGTTGTTCTATAGGATATGAGTTAAGAGTCTAGAAGCTGACTTTATAATCCTCAGAGAGTAAAGATTCTAGTTAGACTTTTGTACTTGATCCTAATCTGTTCTAAGGTCTTTTAGAACAAATGTAACTCCCACTATTTTCTCGAATTCCTCACACTTCCCTGGTAGGAAAACGGAAATCCCACACGACTAGGGTTTCTAGTGGGTACTGCGGTCCCCCCGATTTACATGCGACCTCACCTAACAGTTATTGGTGACACATAGATTGATGAATGTACCAACTCTTGTACAATGCTTCTCAAGCATGTTGCCAGTGTAACTTGGTCTCTAAGCCATGAAAACCTCACCTAACAGTTATTGGTCCCATTTCTTAGTTAAGTCAGACCCACCGTATAACCGTAGAAATAAAGTCGTCATTGGATCCTCACCTAACAGTTATTGGTGCCCAACCCCACCTTTACCCTACAACATCTCATGTCTATAGAGAGGTCCAGCCCCCCGATGCAACTTGACCACTGTGTCCAGCCGAGACAAATCAACATCAGAAAGGCCTTAGCAGCTCTACTACAGTGGAAGACCTATTGACTTAATATTGGTTAATCAGGTCTTAGTGTTTGCAACTTGAGCCCTTCATAAGAGGTAATTGAATAATTGGCCAGGTAAGCAGGTGGGAGGCTCCCCTTACTCAGAGAGTAAGGTCCTAATTAAGTAACCACCTTTCATGCTTTCCTAGACACCAATTAGATCAATTAATCTAATATGACTTGCTCATGTCGGTTCACTCTCGACTTGATTGAGGAGGTTTTGATTTAGGTCTCAATTGGGTTTGCTACATCACATGTAAAACCTATCTACCCGACTCACATTCACATCACATGCAAACGGCACATTGCAGGCAGTTATAATCGCAGCAATAATTAAAGCTAAACTTTAAATAGGTGATGATCATGGATTCTAGTTAGGTCGTATTACAAGCACATGCACGTCAATCGATCAACTGGTCTTCAACTCTTGAATTGGTTCCAAGCTTCCTTGATTCGATCCTTGACCAACTCTTGATCCAATCGCCATCAACCGCTTAGACCCCTGTTCATCTCATGCCTTGTCTTCATGATCGTTGACGTACATCACATCACAGAAATACAACCAGATATAAAATAAAAATAAAAATAAATTACATCTCCCTTTTAGGAGGCACGCAAGCCCCTCATAACATCAAATAAGATGCATGCAAGCATCTGAAAAATTACATGACATCGCAGATCACATCGCAGGTCATTACATTTGATACCAGAAGGGTTTGAATCCTATGATCATCACCATATGCAACAATTATAATTTTCAGATCTGAAAACTAACTGATTATATCATGACATAGGTTGCTGATCATGCTAATCATGATTCTAAACTTTGTAATCCCATTAACAATGCAATTAGAATCATCTTTTTATCACATAAAAATCAGCATGCAAAAATCAGCACCCAGAAAAATCTGCATGCAGAAATTTTCAGCATGCATGATCATTCAATTTTCAGATCTAATATGCCTTTAGATAATTAATTCTTACCTTAATCTACGAAGCCTAGGCTCTGATACCACTGTTGGGAACCCGCCCATGCCGCTGATATTTCAAAAAATTCAGATGGCAGCGGAATCGGCATAAGCGGGATCGACGTTCATCGCATGAACGTTGTTTCATGAACCGTTCGTAGTTAGATAAAAATTAAAACTTTTTTAAACCTTTAGGAAGATCAGATCTTCACCTTGTGCGGGTAGATGATCACCGCAAACTGAAATTCGTGGTTTTAGGATGAAGGTTCGTTTGAAGCCGTTCAAGTGTCCGGCCTCTACGGGTATCACACGAAGCAGTGATCCGATCAAAGCTCTCTAGTCTTCCCGGGGTGCTAGCTCCCTTGCAAAGACTTCTTTTGATGGCTGATTTCCTCTCTTTCAATCAACCCTTGATTGTGCTTGAGAGGAGGAAGAAGAAGGATGAAGAAGAGGAAGAAGAAGAATCCCCACGCAGCCTTCTTTTCTTCCTTGCATTGGAACAAGGAATGGAGCAGGGAGGAAGCCGCCAACACCTTGGATGTTCTTCCTTGCTTGCGGCTGAACCAAGGGGGAAAAGAGGGAGGGAGGCCACGGCTTGGAGGAGGGAGAAGGTCTCATCTAGGGCGCCGCCCCTTTTGCCCCTTTTTATAACCATCTAGGGCTCCTACAATCTAGGAGCCCTAGAGTAATTACCTTTCTCTTCTCCCTTCTCCACATGGAAAAGGGAGGGGCATATTCCCCTCCTCATGGTAAACCCTAATCCACATTAAGTAGGGTTTGAAATGCCCTAATGTGGTCAAGCCCTAATCAATTAGGCTTAGCCCAAGGGTGAACCAATTAGGATCCAATCTAGGTAAGTCCTAATCCAATTAGAACTTAAATCAATTTGACTCAATTGAACTCTTCAATCCTAATCCAATTAGGAGTCTTATTGATTCATTAGATTAATAATTAATTGTGACTTAAGAAACCCTAATCCAAATTAGGACATATTTAATTTTAGTCCTAATCCAATTAGGACTTTATTTGAATCCGAAGTCCTAATCCGATTAGGACTCTAGGAATCCTACTCCAAGTAGGAATCCAATTTTGATTCAAAACTCCTAATCTCATTAGGATTGCAGGAATCCTATTCCAAGTATGAATCCTAGTCCTACTCCAACTAGGATTCCCAGTCCTAATCCAATTAGGACTCTAGGAATCCTACTCGAAGTAGGACTCTTGTTTCAAGTCCAATTAATTAATTCCCTTTCCTTCTTCAACTTCTTATCAATCGAATTGATTACTCGTGATTCATAATCACTTTTCAACCATCGGATCGGTCAATACTTCTAGTGTGTGTGACCCCCATAGGTTCTATTCTGTCTGGTAGTGAGATATATTGTGATCTCTATCACTATATCATTGAAAACTCTTTTCAATGGGTTGGAACGATTCCAACTCAACTCATTAGGGTTTATCGATCATCGAGATAATCCCTGTGAGTCCCACCATCCACCAGTGACACCTAGCAGCATGTAGTGGCTACCCAGCAGAATGGAATGATGAACCTCTAGGTGCAGTTAACATGTGATACAGTCCCTACTATCGTGGATCCCTACAGGACGGAGGTCATGGACAACTCGTCAAACCCCATCGTCTGTCATATGTCAAGATTTATTCGACTCGAGTTCGATAGTGGGAAAACTCTTTCTGCCACTTTATATTATTGCCCCTGGTCAAGGGTCTTAGAACTCAGTCTAACAAATCACATAGGATCACTCCTCTTCTATCAAGGTCGAGTAGATTCCTTGTAGGTGCATACCCTACTCCTACAGTGAACCTACTGCAGCCAATCTACAACTGCATGGACCCATATGGCTAGAGACCATGTATGTGTGCAGTCAAACTACAATAACCTCACTGTGAGTAGCCGAAGCACCGCAGGTCAAAGGACCAGTCACACTACTGCAACATCAAGCAAGTCACTGACGAGTGGATAGACATCCAAGTGACTTCTTGTCTTGGTCACGCTCAGTACCCTTGTTCTCTAACAAGCACCTGCACTATCACTTCAGTGTCCCTACACTGTGGACTCAAGTCTCGTCCATCCAGAAGGAAAGTGATATGTGCACTGATCGGATCGATCACCGTCCTCGTGATGATCCATTGATCAGGAGCATTTAGAAATTAATCACCAATGATACATGGGCTTAAATTCTCAACTCTTCAGAATATGCATCATCATCTTATTAATTTCTTGGACGATTCATAGACACATAAATAATATGATGAAAAGATGCCTTTTATTTATTCAATAATAAATAGTCAAGTACAAAATTATGTCCCCTAGAATTAACAATGTGTCAGCCCAGATTGGCTTCTAGGGCATACATCTAACAACTAACTTGTGTTTTATGGCATAAGAAGATAAGGTAAAATCTGAATCTACTTTTACATCAAATATTTTTCAAGAAGAATTCTCTTATGATGAATTATTAAATGTTTTTCATGATTTGTATGGTGAATGTAGAAAATTAGCTATGAAGAATAAAAATCTTAAAAAACTAAATCTGAAAATTTCAAAAGAAAGAAATTCTATTGCTGAAATACAAGACAAACTAAATTCTGAAAATGAAAGCTTAAGGTTAAATTCAGAACAATTGATTCAGAAAAATCAGAATTTAATTAAAAAAAATTAAAACTTAAGTGAAGAAATTAACCAATTAAAATCTTTTATTAACAAATTCACTGTCAGTTCAGAAAGATTAAAAATGATGTTTGAAAGCCAACATGCTGTTTTTGATAAATCAAAATTTGGCTTGACTCCTTCGCTTAGCAATGAATCCCTAAAGAAAAAGGTTATAAATTCGTCAAGCAAATCATCAAAAAGGATAACGTATTTCAAACATCAAAAGAATGGGCATAACAACTTTACCTATAGTTCTAGTACAATTAAATCAAATGGTAAAGTTATTACTATTAAACAGATTTGGGTTCCAAAAGGAACCATATGTCCTAACTCTCAAGGACCCAAGCAAGCTTGGGTACCCAAAATAAAAATATGAGGGTATAGATGTAAGTGTGCAAGATACCCATGGAATAAATAGAACTTTCACACAAATGGGTGTTCTAGACATACGTTAAATAATGGAACTTAAAATATAATCAAGAAAAGCAATTAAAATAAAAGAAATAAATTCAAATTCCTTCATCTTTCTATGTTATACTTTACTTATTGATGGATACTTTGTTAATGATTAATCAATTTTCTTAAAATATCTTTTTGAGTCCTCTATATGCTTGATTGAGAGTTTTTATCCATGGCATTATCTTTTATTGATCTTAGGCATAAGAATGTGTACTTGGTATATTTTTATATATATGCATTATGAATACCAAGACTAAAGAAACCACTTTTGGCAGATAAAATCAACTCATGCTAGTATGTACTTAATCTCAAAAGACCTTGTCATTGGCTTACTTAGATTATCTTCTGCAAGGTCAAAGTTTACTATGCATGTTAACTAAGGAAACAAACAAGAGTCAATTTCTAAATCTAAAGATGTAAAATTACTAAGTTTTCAAAAGCTTACATTTGTTCTTGGCAAATAAAATTAAAGTATTTTCTGTATTTGCGAATCTGATAAGGTTGATGCAGAAAATAAAATTGAACAGAATATTCTTTTTTGCACCAAGAACACCATAAGTAAAATAGGATTAATAGAATCCTTGAAGAAATGAAAAAGACAATGTTGTATGATAGCCATCTGCTTAAATGATTTTTGTTAAAGGCTATCATCACTGCATGTCATACATATGGTTTCTATTAGATCTATTTTTGATGATAACTTCTTTTGATCTTCTGAAAAATGGAAAACGAACTATTGCATATCCTTATATTTATCAATCATACTTGTCATGCTTGATATGTTCTTATGAAAATAATGCCAAATCTGATAAAACAAATATTTCTTTAGATATTACTCTTCAAATAATGCATATAGAATACTCAATGAAAAGATACTAGTTGTAGAAATATCAATTCATACTATTCTTATCAAAACTAGATCTTCTATTGAGAATATAGTTTATCATTTTGCTTTATGTCACAATCTGAATCATAATCAGAATTTTTAATAGAAATAACTATTTAAGATAATTTGATCAAAATTTAACTTGTATATATTGATAATTATCTTTAGCAAATAGAATCCAAGCTAAATTGATTCTGAAACAAAAAAATAATTTGACCTTGATAAATCTTCCTATTGCCTCACATGTTTCTGTTGGTAACCCGCCTATGCCGCTGATATTTCAAAAAAAAACAGATGGCA